>NW_006239415.1:268368-301388 GCF_000226075.1 Solanum tuberosum | reverse complement strand
TCATACTTTTTAGATGAATCATTTTCGCATAGACTAGTGGATCCACTTAGTAGTTTAGGTACTATACCTTTGGCATGGGTGTATGATGTGACGGCTGTGTGAGGTAGATGGTTGTATCATCACTATAGCTCTAATGTGATGATTTTCAGTTAGAGAAACTCCCATATAAGTTATTGTATTTTTATATACATCAGTTTATTGTATTTTTACATACAATGCAGAGTTATGTTGTATCCTTGTATATACACAGAGTTGACATCATGTTTTTAAATAGCTTTTCTTTATATTGCACTTGTTTTAAACTGCTTTATATTGAAATGAGTTCAATTAAGTATTCATGAGTTGAGAAGAGCCAAGGTAAGTGTTTCTTTCAAATTCCCTTTCAAGCCTATGTTGTTTAGCATTCCAACTCGCATACTCGTACATTCAATGTACTGATGTCAGTTGGCCTGCATCGTCTTATGATGCAGACACATGTAACTAGGATCGGCATCCCAGCGCACCGTTGATCCAATGAGTAGTTCAGAGTCCGTCGGTGAGCCTCATTGTATTCTGGAGTATCTATTTTCATTACTTTCTAGTTAGTTCATTAGGATGTTGTGGGGTTTGTCCCACCATCCATCTCATTTGTTTTAGAGGCTTCATAGACAGTCAGATGTTAGTCCTTTGAGTCTTTTCATTATCATTTCTTATTGTTAAGACTTGGGTTGCCACTTTTGGCCAAGTTGAATGTTTAATCTTCAAACATTCTCAGTTATTTTATTATTCAGTTCAGTTACGTGTTATTGATCATTATAAGTATGAATATTGTCTTCCACTGAGTTAAGTAAGTCAGGCCAAGGGTTCGCTTGGGGCCAGCAATGGTCTTCGAGTGTCAGTCCCGCCTAGGGTGTAGGCTCGGGGGGTGACAAATGTATCACAATTAATGTATCCGGATAGAAACTTATGTATCTGGATGATTGTTATTTGAAGGGATTTTATAAAATAGAAAAGAGTAGGGATAAAATGTAATTTAGGTCTTACACTATGTGATTTATGTAAGTTATACTTTTTTTTAATCCTTTTCGTTTTTCTCTTGTAAATTTTAAACCTAACTTAAAATAATAATTAAATATTCCACCACAAAATTATGTAAAATTTTTATATTTATCAAACCTAGATAAAATTTACAAAATTGCTTTCGAATAGAGAAATATGTTTGTTTTCCCAAAATCCTATTAAAGAAGAAGAAGAACTCTATAGCTATGCATATGACATAAAATTTCAATTTGTATCAAATCCAGAAACAAGAACTCACAAACAAATATTCCCAAATGCGAGAGTGAAAAACAAATTTGGTCCGAGTGAAATTGAAATTCCCAAATCATGCAAATCAAATTGATGTCAATCTCTCCCAAATAACAACTCCAAACAATTCAAATTTTCTTCTTTCATATTCTCTCCCAAATCACAACAGATTCAAAAAAAAAAAAAATCGACAATTTTATATAGTTATGTATCATATACAAAAACAACTATGAATATGATATAAATTGATTTATTTATAAAACAGTGTTGCAAATACTTAACAACATGTGATATATCACAACATCTGATACATAACTATGTTATACACATAACAAAGTTATGTGTCATATACATAACTATGCATATGATACAAACTGATTTTGTTATAAAACATTAGTGTTTATGTATCAACAGTAATATTTGATAGTGTCTACGATATATAGCCTTCTACTAGCTGAATAAGGTAGGGGTATGTGTCGGTGGTAAAAGATAACGAATTTTGTAATATTTGTGTATCCAATACATAACTATGAACATGATACATACTAATTTGTGTTTCAATAAATTAGGGTTATGTATCAAAACTAATATTTGAAAATGATATACTGTACATGATAAAATTGTAATGTATCATAAAGGTGAAACGAACGAATTATACATTAATTTAAGAATCAAAATCAACTAGATACATTAAAAGATCTGAAGTCATATGTATCAGAAAAAGTTGAACAACAAAAAAATCGGGAAAAAAAAGTCAACAATCTAATTTGCTGAAAGCAAAAAAAAATGATGAAGAAATCCTTATACACTCTCTTTTGCTCAACATGAACCCCGTAGCTTTTGTTTTCACTTTCATCAATGGTGTCACCCATGGATCTCGACCCAAAGTCCTTACCGGACACTCGACTTTTTCCTCCTTTTTTTGGACGTTTTTTCCACAATCGATTTTGAAGTTGAAGATGCATCCTTCTTCAATTAAATTTGTAGATGAAAAAGCTAAAACAAAAATAAAAAATCGACTACCTCATGAAGTAGAAAGAAAAAAATAGATGAAGAAGAAGATGAAGAATTACTACCTCTTCAATAACTTGCAATTGATAAATCAGAAAAAGAAAAGATTTGAATTTCAAAAATAGAGTGATGGAGATAATTGATGATACGATGATTTTAGGCATGAAAAAAGGGAGAAAAAATCTTGGGGTGATAGTTTACATTGATGTATCCAGAAAAGTGGGAGAAATTATGGAAAAGAGGAATTTTTGTAATTTTTTGGAATGGTAGGAAATAATAGAAAATAAGGTAAAAAAGGATGTGTAGTTAGGTAATTAATCCTAAAAATAATGAATGTACAATTATCCATCACGTGTGTTGTACCACTTTGACATAGAACATATTATGACTTTTTTTTAATGGTTATGACTTTTTAGGGAGGTGATTATTTAAAGGAAATAAAATTACCCAAAATATGCGGAATTTAATATATGTACAAGTCAAAAATCCAACAATGGTTATATAGAAGAAACTAATTAATCTACAAATAGGAGGTAGGAGACTTTATTAAATAACTCAATAACTTTTGTAATTTTGTACATTGAGTCTATCTTTCTACTTTCAATGTATATCTCTACACTACTTGAATGTATCTCTCACTACATTCAATGTATCTCTCTCTACCTTCAATGTATGTAATAACTCACCCTTATTTATAATACTAACAACCATAAACTAGGACTAGGAACCTATAAAACTAACAAATCCTAATTGAACATAAATAAGTAAATGCCACTAATAACAAATGCTAAACTACTAAGGAATCATAAACTACTAAGGAATCCTACTCTTGATTTATTTCCTACATAGCCTCTCTTAAATCAAGATCTTCAAATGTGACCATTGCCTAATATCTTCTTCAACTTTCTGAAATATGTAGCATCAACAAAATTGTGCGTGCAATCTTTGGTCAACTTCAATCTCTCTTTAACAGAATTCAAAGTCAATTTGACTTTCTTCATATTTAATATTTTAAAAATATTATCATTTTTTTCTTTTCTTTCATTCTTGAATAACTATTCTTGCCTTAAAATCGTCAGCTTCTCCAATTGATTTGTAGTTGGTCTTGTATGTCCATTCGACTTCAGTTGATTGTGCATGTGGTAAAGTAGGATCTTCAATAAATAATTTCTCATGCTCTTCAAAACCTATAATTTGAATAATGTTTCAGAGTTGATTGTATCATTACTATTCATAGTCATGCACTTCAATTGCAAATCTAGAACTTCAATTGTTTTTGTTTCAATTTTTGGTAAATCATTAAAAACTTGCTCTTGGTGAACATTTTTGCTTCTTTTATTACCAACTTCATCTTCAAAAGTTTCAACTAATTTTTCTTGTGAGACAATAGTGAATATTTTTATTCTTTTTCAATAGCTTCACTTTGTATAGGTCAATCATGTCTATTACATGTCTCATGACTTGAATTACTAGCTTCTATCGAAGAAACATCAGTTTCAACCAAATTATCTTTTTTAGTCAGCTCAATAATCATGGACTTATTAGATTGACCATTATTGAAGTTCACTTTTCAATCAAAAACATTTATACCACAATGAAAATTACTTCTACCTT
This sequence comes from Solanum tuberosum, assembly GCF_000226075.1. NCBI lineage: Eukaryota > Viridiplantae > Streptophyta > Magnoliopsida > Solanales > Solanaceae > Solanum > Solanum tuberosum. Next base: position 297,476 of record NW_006239415.1, on the reverse strand, counting down.
TCCTTCCTTTCTCCACAATTTTTAGACTCCGATCTTCTTCATAAATTTCTGTCCGATTTGATGATTCTTCTTCTTTTTTTAATTGATCATCCTTTCTTTGGTCTTCAACATTTTTTCCTATCAAACTCAATGTCTCTTCTTTATCAAATGTTATTACTTGCGAGAATGATGTTGTAACATCATACTTGAAAAATGAAATACACATTTAAGGCGATAAAAACAACATGCAAAAATTTTCGTTTAATTTTTGTTATGATTTGATTATTGTAGAAGTTTTTTTTCTTTAATATAACGTGATTTTGACACTTTTTTTTCATAAGCTTTCACTAGTTGAGGTAATTTTATTTTTTTACTTTTGAAATTATGTTTTGATTTGATCTTTTGTTTTAGTTTTTGAAGCTTTAATTTTTGCAAAATACCTTTGATATGAAATTTACTCTCATGTTCGACAGGTATAGAGGTTGGTGAACAACAACAAATCATTCTTAAAATCAACGTTCTTAAGATTAAAGAGTCGATAAACTTGTGTGCTTAGACCATCTTCTCAAATAATTTTTTAATTTATTTATTTTTATTTATAAAAATTGATCTTTTGAATATTGATGATTGAAATAATAGAAGACGATTATTTTATTAAAAAAAGTAAGAAAATTTTATGACCGTGCGAAGTGCCGCCATATTCACTAGTTTATTATTACTTCAAATCAATTTCTACTTTACCATTTATATTCACCAAATTCATTATTTTTTATCAAATATATTTACCAACCAAATTGATCAACAAATGGTTCAAAGTAACAATGTTGGTTCGTCTTTTCAGACATATGAACGAGAAATGCAATTTCAACGTTAGAAGATTGTCCGTACTATGTAAGAGGATTATATTAAAGACTAGTACACCATAACTTATGCTTAATTATTATTTTTATTGAATTAAAGCTTCATCAATAAATATTATATTTTTTTAAAATATCGTTGTGATAGTATATTATGCGATTTTATTAACTTGTGCTTATTTGGTAAGATTGTATAAATAATTGAGACAATTTTAATAGTTTTATAACTTATAAGATTTTTATGTTTATGAGAAAAAATATAACATAAAAAGTTCAAATTTATTTCCAAACAAAACTTTAACTTTATCTCATGATTTCAAATTATGACTTCATATCACATGACCCAACGGCGCCATAGTGCCCAATTATTCATTTTTAAAAATATGTTACCTTTCCTATATAATTTGCGAGCTATTTATAAAAGCGGGTTTTACCTTGTGTGCACCTAAAGAATAACGAGTGTGATTTTCCTTGTCACCAAAAAGTAATTATTCATTTTAAAAGATATACTATTTCTTTTGGTAATTTTAACAGTCTTCACTCTCAAGGCAAAACCCCCAAAACCCCTCGAACGAACATAGCTGAAAAATCAAAGAAGAAGAGAAGATCAGAGCAAGATGGATCTTAATGGGTTAGCGATGGATGTTGATGGGGACAATTTGGGCACTTGTTTAGCTAGCTTCGTTGATGATGGTACAGTTGAAAGTCACAGATACTTTCTTGCTCGCAGAACCATACTCGAAATGCTTAAAGATCGTGGTTTTGCAATACCCAATTCAGAAATCGACACTACACTTCAAGAATTCAGAGAAAAATATGGTCAAACACCTGATGTTGAGCGCCTAAGAGTTTCCGCAATGCACAGGAATGACCTAACCAATAAGGTCAGTTACCCCTTTTTGAAATCAGAGTTAATTTTTGTCTAAATTTGAAATTTTTTTGGGGAATGATTAAGGTTGTTATGTTTGGTTGATTACTTCAAAGCAAGTTTCTCCTATCTGCGTAAGTCTCGGTTGCCAAAGCTACTTGGCACCTGTGCTTGTGGGAGGGAGATGGTGCCCGGTGTATAATACACCGAGGATTATGAAAGCTGGCCCGGGTAACCACAAAGTAATAAAATCTTGAAAGCAAGCTGCATTTGTGATTGGGTGGTTATGTTGGGGAAATGTCCTTTTCTGTTCTTGGTTATATGGATGATAATAGATGATATTGGGAGAAGCTGCTTTTAACTTGTACTTCTTCTCCCAGTTTTGTGACATTGTTCCTATATATGGGGATCAAATATTTTCTTAACATTCTTTTTAAGAATGATTTTATTAACATTCCATTGAGAGAGATTTTGATTCATGTTACTTTATCTATAGTTTCTGAATATGTCAATTTGTTTTCGAAAATATTGAGGAATCGATGTTCGAATCCACACCCCGAGTATTAGATACCTGAAGTCAGGGACCCAGTCATTCTCTTTTCAGCCGGAGGGAGTATTTAATTGGATGTCTAGCCCTTTAGTGTGGAAGTGAAATTGAGATTAGAGCTGGATTCAAAACAATTCAAGAGTTTTTAATGGAAAAATGTTCATCGTACTACGTGGTTTGAGCTGTTTCATGAAATGACTGATCTACTGGTGTATATCTTGAGATTACATCTATTCTAAAAGGCCAAATATATAGACGGCCCCTTACAGTATTGTAAAAAAGGCATATGCATGAGCTGGATTGGGAAATTTTCAGAAGGCATATGCAGGATAGGGAAACAGATAATCTTCTTAACTTGCTGGCCAGACTGGGGAGCTACACAATCCATGAGCAGGAAGTAGACACTATCAGATGGGGGAAAAAACAGATGGCCAATAATCAGTCAAGATAGGATACTTATCTCTCTGTGCTCAGAATCAAATGGTAGATAATTGTCCTTAGAAGCTTATATGGAGAACTAAACTTCCACCCAAGGTCATTTATTTCACCTGGACAGTTCTGAAGGAGACATGCCTTACTCAGAATAATTTGATGAAAAGGAAAATTCAGCTATCCAACAGATGTTATATGTGTAAAAAGAGAAGCTGAAATTCCTGCCCATCTTTTTCTACATTGTGAAGTTGCCTTTGATTTTTGGAGCATGTTTATGTGCATTTCTGGCCTCAAATGGGTCACTCCTAAATCAGTAAGGGAAGCATACAGGTCTTGTTGTTTGTGGATAGTTGAGAAATCCATCACGAATATCTGGCCAATGATTCCTGTTTGCATTTTTTGGAATATTTGGTTACAAAGGAACATGAGATGTTTTGATGGGGTCTCAACTCCCATAGATTCTTTAAAGGCTAAATGTATTGCTAGTTTATTTTTCTGTTCTAGGTTGTCCTCAGTGAATAGTTCAGATTAACTGCTGGACTTTAGTAGCTCTGGCTTAGTCAGTTTTCCTATAGAAGCCAGTTTTTTTTTTTTTTTTTTGTAAGCTTCAATGACACATCTTGTAACCAATGCATCTTCTTGATGCTTTTCTTAAAAATGAAATCACTTCATCAAAAGAAAAAAGGTTGACGACAATTTTCATTTAGATACTTTAACTATGCCCTTTACCTATTAAGCACTCCAAATTCAATCAATATGTACCTATTAAAAACATAGCTCCGAAGTGACAAATAGTGTGAGTTTCACTGGGAAGAAGTGTGTGGGTGTTTTTCTTATGCTAACATTGAAGCCTTTTTTTGAGAAGGCTAACATGGAATCCTTTAATCGTAAAAGAAAACCCTTCTCCTTCGTATCTCCCATTCTCAATTGAATTATCCCCCAGCTTTTTCACCTTCATCTTCCGCCTCTTTCCCGCGCTCGGTCTCCAATCCTCTTTAACCAATAAATCCATAAAGCTCATCATCAGTTACCTCTTCACATGGGCTTTAAATCGAACTTTGCTTTCACAAATGAACACTATGCTTGTTCGCTGTGAAGATGGATTGGAGATATCAATTTGTTTACTTTAATGGTAGAGACGTGAAGCCCACTTATGGGATCACACTAGGTATGTTGTTGCAATGGTAGAGACGTGAGAGAGAGAAGGAAAGAGATCTGAATGGTGCTCTTGTTTTCTCTTGCAGTGATGAAAAGTAAACCGAATGCTGGTTGACTATAAATTTAATCCAAATCACTAAAACTGCATAAACAACTCTGATGTTGTTCGGTGGTTGTCTTTTTTATACGCTTCAACTCTTATTTTGCTGTGTTCTTCTCTGTATTATTTATTTATGTAGAAGGAACCTTAGCTTAGTAAGTGCGGATGTTATCTTTTCTTTTTTGGTTGAAGAAAGTAGATGAATGGAACTAGGAAAGAAGACAAATGGGGAGGGGTGGGGTTGAACCGTTGAAGAAGATGAACTAGCTTGAGGACAGTTGAGGTGGTGGGGGGACAGTTTCTGAAAATAAATTTTCTATTTTTTTAAATTAGGGCAGAGGCCACGTGTCGTCCTTCCATTCGTTCATTATCCATGTCACACGTGAGTGAATCTGACACAATTTGTGTCTTTTGCTGATTGTCACTTGAGTGTTTAATTTTGCACACATTAGCTGAAGTGCTAGTGTTAAGTCGGTGAGGATCTCGGTTAAAGTGCCTAGATGAAAATTGGTGGCAACTTTAAGGGGCTATCTATGTGTTTTTCTTCTAAAAATATGTTCAAATCTTGGATAGAAAAGGGTGGAATGTGAAGATGAAACTTGCAACTTCTGTAGATGATTAACATGTTCTGTCGGTGCGTTGAGTCTGCCTAGCTAGTAGTATTGATGCCTACTACTTCTCTTTTCGATGCCTTAAGTATAACGCTTTCAAGTTACTTTCACTGTGTCACTTTTTTTGACAAATCTTTCACTGTGTCACTTTATATGTGAGAAACAATACTTCGGTTATAATTAGAAGCACTTCCTAAAATAAAGCTTGATTGACAGCTTTTTATGACTAATATTTTCATTTAGAAACTTATGGATGAACTCTAGATAGCATAATGTTTGAAATTCTAGGATACTAGTGAGGGTACTGTGTCTGATAAAGGTGATTGCACTACAAGATGGTTAAGCCAATTCTTGTAGTGGGGTATGAACTTTGATGTAGGGAAAACCGAGATGTAGAATTATGCTTTACTTTTTTGCATTATGGAAAAGAAAAACTAAAATGTATGGTATTGAGATTTTTGCATAGTCTTTTGAGAGGTTGTTTGTACTTTGCACAGCTCATTTCTGACCTCCATATCCAAATTTCTCCTTTTGGGTTCATGTATCTTCAAATTTATTGTTGATCAGTGCTGGAAGCGCATCAATTCTGTTATGTCTATTAGATCTTATGTAAAGAGAATGCGTTCTACGTATCCATAAGTCTTCTTATGGAAATTTAGAGGCTTGTCTGGGTTCAATAAAACATATGGAAACTCAAATCATCAAAATTTAAGAAGCCAAAAAAGTCGTTGCCTTAACTGGGTAGATGCCTAAGCATTTTGGAAGATGGTCTCTGATGAAGGACATGCATGTGCCTCATAGATTTATTAACGTCTTATATATTTGAACTGGTCGCAGGTTTTGGTCATCTTCTGTGGGCCAAATGCCGTGAAAGTGAATGTCATCCGCAGCATTTTAACTCAAATAATGAACAAGGAATCTTTGAGTCGGCTGATATTGGTCATTCAAAATCAAATGACTAATCCAGCTATGAAAGCTGTGGAGCTTTTCTCATTTAAAGTTGAAATTTTCCAGGTAAATTATGTGTTTCTTGTTGATGTTTTTGGTGAACAGTTCAAGTACAGGGAATAAAACAGGGTACTTAATTACTTATTAGGTTATTAGTAAGATCCGTGTTCTGCATTTGCTTTAAATATGCCTGCCAAGTGAGGCTAGATCTCAGAATGAATAATGATTTGTTATCATTGGCATTTACCTTAGAATGTAGAAAGAAAATCCTGATAGGTGTATGTTCAAAATGGCTTTCACCATTTGAAGTCTCTTTTAGTTGCTTGGATTATTTAAAAGTTGTTCTTCTTGATGAAGAATGTTGGATTCTTAAAACTAACGAAAATGAAACATAGAGCATTTCCGATGTTCTGTGGACTTCCAAATGTTTCTAATGTCACCTGTGAAGTAAGGAAAAAATTGAAAATTTCTTCTTTGTCTGGCTTAGAAGGAACTACATTTACTTGGTTATTTGCTCCTGTTATTTATTTTTGCCAAGACAATTCCCAGTCTCCATTTTTCCATCTGATGAAGGTTCTGTTGTATTTGGTCAAAGTTTATTTTCCTTCGCTTATTAATAGTAGGAAATGCCTAAAAATGCTTTACTTCAGGAATATAAGTGAATTTTATGCAAGCAATAACCGTTACGTCTCAGAAATATACTAAGTGTCTGGCCCCTATTCCTCTTTCAGATCACAGATTTACTTGTCAACATCACAAAACATGTTTTAAAGCCAAGGCATGAGTTGTTGACCGACACTGAGAAGGAGAAGCTGTTGAAGAAGTACAACTTGGAAGAGAAGCAGGTTTGCCTTTGACTGCCTTTGACAGCCTTTGAATTTTCAGAAACATGCCTGTATATCAGTACAATTGTCAATTGTATATTGTATCTCCTTAGTGTATCTTTTTAACCACAACTTTCTACTAAAGCTTGATTCCTAGCTTCCTCACTTGAGTTTAGCCAGTAAAAAGATATCTTCTTTTTTTTCTGAGAGCTTCACTCAAAAATGGACTTGCTGTTAAATTCCCAAAAGGCAAATATCATTTTCTCATACATTTTACAGTCCATAATCTGGTAAGAGTGTATCTCCTTGACCTTGATGTGGTCAGAGTCTATGTTGCTCGGACTCTTCAAAAATTTCAACGGGTGCGTGTCGGATTCGCCAAAAGTAGTGCATTTTTGGAGAGTCCGACACGGGTGCGGCATCAAAAGTGAAGAGTCCGCGCAACTAAGGTCAGAGTAGCTGTTTCCATCTAGGCTTCCCAGTTGATAAAAGTCGGTCCCTTTTGTCCCCAGCGGGATGGTTGAGACATTGAGTGGTTTTCACAGTTAGGCAGGATCCCAGATACTATGGCATTTTGAGCTAAGATCTAGAACTCTTTTGCATATAGTGTTGTCTTTAAGGAGGTGAATAACAGGAGCCTTCTAGTACTTGTCTTTTCGGGAAAAGATTGGTAATTTAATGTAGCAGACCAGTGTTGGTGACTTCTCTGCATTACTTTAAAAAAAATTGCTTTATGTTCGTCGTTATCCCTTTACTGTGAGGGTGAAATGACTTAAATGCTGTTCTAAAACTTTTAGTTTAGGTACTTATAGATTGCTGCCTTTTTTTATTTAATGAATGGGAAGCATTACTTGCCCTGTCTCTCTCACACTACTTATGAGAATCAATATCTAGGACCTTACTTGTAGAGACAGGTTTCCGCGTTCATCTTATGCTGACCAATGGTATTGTTGCTGATCATTCTCTCCAGCAGAAATCCATAGTTCATAAGGCTATATATGCACTTCAATCTACCACTCTTTCTTCAAACATTATCAATGCAGTTTCGTTTTGTCTGAGTATTGTTATTGTATTGATGTTTTCCAGCTGCCGCGGATGTCCCAGAAGGATGCAATTGCTCGGTACTATGGACTTGAGAAGGGACAGGTGGTGAAGGTCACATACAGCAGTGAAATCATCGAGACACATGTTACTTATCGCTGTGTCTGGTGATGCAACTATGTAAATCTATCCTATGTAGAAGTGTTGTTCTGTCGTACGATTGAATGAGTCTGCAGCAAGCAGCCTAGCTAACTTACCATATCTTGTTCTGTTAACAACATGCTATTTAAACTTTTTTCCTCAACTCCCTCTTCCTCAACCCCTGGGGTTCCTCCCTTCTCAACCTTAGTTCAAATGAAGAGCTTGTAGGTAGTATTTTAGTATATTGTTGCTGCCAAGATTGTCTTTACTTACTATTAAATTTTTAAGAATCGATAATTTTTAATTTAATTTTAATTTTAATTAATAAAAGAAAAGTTTGAACAAACAAGTTGAGGAGCCAGATTTTTTTTTTCATTAAGAAGATTCGAAGATATAAAGAAATAAATACACAAAGTAATTGATTAAGGTAATTCAACATCTGACCATACAACTATTAGTGCTTGATTTCATTTTATTATCAATACAAATTTCCAACTTTGCCAATCCTCAAGTAAATTGGATAAGTCACTTTTTTCTCTCTTTCCATCTTCATTACAAGCACTTGTGAATTTGTCAACAACATCTTCACTTAACAACTCAACACCCTTCTCTTTTGCAGTTTGATAAGCTGACCATGACTTTAAGTATGTAAAATAAGAATCCAAGTCCATAACTTTCTCAATCTTGAACTCAGATGGTCCATTATGATCACAACCATCTACAGCCTCAAATGGAAAATCAATAGTTTTGTACTTTTCATCCACCACTTTTCTTGGAGATTCCCAATAAGGTCCAGTAACTATGTCAAATTTCTCAAAAATTGTATCCACTGAGTTGTTAACTTGTGGCATAGTGTAACACCATGCTGCTATTACTCCATTTGGTTTCTTGAGTAGCCATTTTACTTGTGGATAGAAAGTTGGGAGATCAAGCCAATGCATTGCTTGTGCACTTGTGACCAAATCTACACTTGACTCTGCTCCTATTTTGCTTTCGATTTCGGACATTGACATTCTGGCAGAGGTATGTATATATCGAACATTCGGAACCTTAGCTGCAAATTCAAGCTGCTTTGGACTTGTGTCTGTGGCTATAACATTCTTGTAGTACTTAGCTAACTGAGGAAAATAACAATTTGAGAGCATTTAGGACAAGAAAAAAAGTAGTTTGGTAGAGAAAAGGATGCATATTATTTTTTTGTTAAGTACTCCCACTATTTCAATTATGTACCTGACTTTGTTGTCACACACTTTAATAAAGAAAGAAAAAAGACTTTTGGTACTTGTGGTGTTAAACTTATCGCGACATATATGTGGTTATAATGCCATGAACGATGACGCTAAAAAAATAAAATATATCCAAATATAGAAAGGTGACGTTCTATCTCTTAAAAACTAATAAGAAAATACTGTCACAAAAACTGGACGAAAAGCAGTATACATTGCGATGTTTGACCATTTTCCAATAAAACATATATAGTAATAACTCAGATAAGCAAATGACAAAAAGTTTTAATTGTGCCACAATAACACACGAAGAAGTCAATGAGATTGAGCCATATGAGAGGAGAAAGAGAGACTTACAGATTTAGCACCCTAGCCACTACCAGTGCCAACATCCCAAACAAGATCATGACAAGGTGTCTATGGAGTTATGAAATTGAACAATTCTTCAGGGTAACTTGGCCTAACCTTTGAGTACATTAGTGCTTGCTTAATGTACAATTCTGCCATTCTTTTTTAGTCTCTCTTTTTTTTAATTCTCTGATATGATGAAGATTTGACATTATTGTTCCCTTTTATATATGCTGAGCATTGGGAAGGACAAAAATTAAAGAATTCCCATGTTGTTGTGTACTGCTCTTTGCATTTGATTAGTGGACTGGAGTACTATTGTACCAACCCAACCACTTAATACTTAATTTGGACTAAATTGTTCAATTTTAATGTTTGAAAACTTTGTGCAAGTCATATTGACCACTTAGGACTTGTTTGGGTGGTTTTGATTGAGAAGTAAAACTAGATTTGGAAACTTTATTTGTTGCTTGTAAAGTGAGATTTTTCTATTAAAAATGTTATTCTTCTTTGTTCATTTAGAAATTCTAGAATGAAATCAAATTAAAGATCTATAATTTTGCATGCAAGTGGAAGCTTGCATCCGGCATTTTGTGTAACAAGAAGGTACCAGTCAAGAACTCTAGGTTCATAAAATGCAAGTGGCGAAAATTGAGGATGTTGAGATGAATGTATGGGTATTCTTTGAGCGATAGGGTAAAGGAATCAAGATATTCGAGACAAAGTAGGAGTGACCTTTGTGGTGGACAAGACGAGGGAAGGGAGACTGAGATGATTTAAGCATGTGAAGAGGAGATGTGCGGATGCCGTTGTGTGAAGGTGTGAGAGGTTGAATATGGTGGGATCGAGGAGAGGTAGAGATAAGCGGAAGAAGTATTGAAGAGAAGTGATTAGACATGATATGACACATCTACAACTTTCCAAGAATATGACCTTAGTTATGAGAATATGGAGGTCGCGGATAAGGGTAGAAGGTTAGTAGGTAGTTAAGAGATGTCTTATTACTAGCCTACTCATATATTTGGCTTAGTGGTAGTATAGATCATCGTGGTGATCGTAGTATTAGCCTATTTATGTAGTCTTTGACTTTTGGTATTTGATATCACCTATTGATTATGTGTTTAGATAATCGCACCTTTGTTGTTGTTGTTATGGTTCCTTCATATATGTTTCGTACTGCTTTGCTACTAGTTGTCATGCTTCTCTCCACTACCATTTTTTTAAATTATTGTTTTAATTTGCTTCAGCCAAGGGTCTTTTGAAAACAACATCTCTACCTCATAAATGTTGTAGTAAGGTCTACATACACTCTACTCTTTCCAGACCCCACTTTCTAGGATTAGATTTGATGTTGTTGAATGATGCATGCAAGGGGAAGAGTAGTTATTTTTGCAAATGCATTGTGCAAGTAGATGTATTAATTTATACTAAGATGCTTTTATTATTAAAAGATACATAACAACCAAGAGAAAATACAAAATAAATGGATGATCAAGTGCACATAACTAATTGTATTGATTACACTTTCAATCCAAATTTCCAACTTTTCCAATCCTCAAGTAAATTGGATGAGTCACTTTTTTCTCACTCTTTCCATCTTCATTCCAAGCACTTGTGAACTTTTCAATAACATCTTCACTTAACAACTCAACACCCTTTTCTTTTGCAGTTTGATAAGCTGACCATGACTTCAAGTATGTAAAATAAGAATCCAAGTCCATAACTTTCTCAATCTTGAACTCAAATGGTCCATTGTGATCACAACCATCTACAGCCTCAAATGGAAAATCAATAGTTTTATACTTTTCATCAACCAATTTTCTTGGTGATTCCCAATAAGGTCCAGTATCACTAGTGTAAAATTTATCAAATATTGCATCTACTGAGCTGTTTATTTCAGGTGTAGTGTAACACCATGCTGCTATTACTCCATTTGGTTTCTTGAGTAACCATTTAACATGTTCATAAAAAGTTGGAAGATCAAACCAATGCATTGCTTGAGCAATTGTTACCAAATCTACACTTGACTCTGCTCCTATTTTGGTTTCGATTTCGGATTTTGACATCTTAGGAGAGGTACATATGTATCGAACATTCGGAACCTTTGCTGCAAATTCAAGCTGCTTTGGACTTGTGTCTGTAGCTATCACATACTTGTAAAGCTTAGCCAACTGAGGAAAACAATATTTTTGGAGCAAGTTAGGACAACTAAGTGATGAATGTTATTGAATACTTACTTAAGTACTTCCTCTGCTTCAATTTATGTAGCGGAGTTTGACACGTAAATGAAATGATGGCCTAAAATGAACAGAAGTTCTAAATATAGAAAGGTGACATTCTATTTAGAACGGACTAATAAGAAAATCGTGTCTTGTTTTGCCAGATGGACTATTTTGGAAAAAGGGAAAAACATTATGTCACTATCTAAAGAAACAGAGGACTTTACTGTTTCCTATGCAACTATATATTATAGTCACTCCGTTTAAAAAAGAATGACATATTTTTCTTTTTTTAGTTTGATTCAAAAAGAACATCAATTTCTTCTTTGACATCATTTTAATTTCAGTTTTTCCCGTGACATATTTAAGATCATAAGATTAAAACACATTTTGATACATTTAATATAATTTTTTAAACTCTTTATCAAATCAAACTAAGTCATTCTTTTTAAAATAAAAAAAATAAAAAAGTACTCATAATTCTAGCCCATGAAAGATCAGTCAATTGAACACTCTTTCGCCTAAAAATTACATTATGCATATATATATATATATACGCTTAGCTAGAGTCAAAATATTCACTAATGAGAGATTAAACATGTAGCATAATTAATACAAATTTTCCTTTTTACCTATCTATACAGTTTAATTTTCCGATTTTAACCCTCCTTGAATAAGGGTAGGTTAGATATTACTTTTTGCAGTTAAAAAAAATACCCTTAACAAAAAAATTTGATTGCGCGGAGAAATAAAGACTTACAGATTGAGCAGCCTGGCCACTACCAGTACCAACATCCCAGACAAGATCATGGGAAGGTGTTTTAGAAGCAATGAAATTGAACAATTCTTGAGGGTAACTTGGCCTACCCTTTGAGTATTGTTGTGCTTGCTTAATGAACAAATTTGCCATTCTTTTTTTTAGTTAATGATGAACAACATTTATTTTAAACCATTGATCCCTTTAATATATGCTTTAGATCAAGTAGAAAGAAGAAGAAAAATAGCATTTTGCTTGGTGTTGCGTGTTGCTTTTTGCCTTTAATCGGTGGCTTTGACCAAAACACCCATATATTCTCTAGTGTGATTTGATTAATTCAGATTCATTTATTAAAAACTAAAAATATTTTATGTTAATAGTACTATATTTTTTATTTGATAAACATATTATATTAAAGGAAAAATGCTTATACCAAAAAAAAATGAATTTTTTAAAGGTGTGTGCTATTTGGATTAAATCGAATATTAATTTGGATTGGGTTTTTGGTTTTTTGGTTTGATTTTAGATTCATAATTTACTTTGTTTGGTTTGATTATGATATATATATATATATATATATATATATATATATATATATAATATTTAGATTTAGAATTAAGTTGAAGTTAACCATTTTTGGTTTTTTAGGTTATTGCCTTTCATTGTGATTTATTTTATATTCTATGTTTGGACATTTATAATTAGTATACTTTTAAGTATTGTGTTTAAAGTTTTATTTGTGATTTATATTAGAAAGTATATTTAAGAGACATTTTATGCAGTATAGGGCGACCTATAAGCCCCGAGATACGGAATGTAAGTCTTATGGATCTACGAGGCATAGTCTCATGTATATTCAATTTTATAATTTTATTACTAAGAAAATAAGCTAAAGTAAAATTTTCAATTAGTTTACAAATAAATTTTAATAAATAACCTATAATATATAGAAGAAAATATTATGATTTTTATTTGAGAAAGGTATTAATAATCAATAATGAAGAAAAAAAGTATTATGATTACTATATATGAGACATATCTCTACTTCAATAATTAAAAATATATGATTTAAAGCAAAAAATGTTTTTTTTTTTAAATGGACTTATATTTTTACGCTAAGACTTATGCTCTATGGATCTATGTCTTTAATTGTGATATCATTTTATTTTATTTTGCAGATTACAAATATCACTTTGATTGTATTATTAATTGTTGGTCTAACCAAATCGAAAAAATCAAATTGAAAAAGAAAAAATCATTGTATTCGAATTAAATTATACTTTTTTAAAAGCAAACGCTTCATGCCAAAAAGATTGAATTTCATGTCTAATAAGACTATAAAGAAAGAGAAACGCTTCATACCAAAGCGATTAAAAAAAAACAAATAATAAAGAAAGAGAAACGCTTCATAGAGACAAATTTTTTTTCTTAAAGAAAACAAACGAAGAAGACAAACAAATCAATGCCTTGGGGACATAAAAGGAGGAATCTGTGTACATCATGCATGAAGTATTTATCAATTTCTTTATTTTATTTGCTTTGCTTTTGTTTGCAATAATTTTTTAAGTGACAAAATAAATTACAATCACAAATAAAATATGAAAAAATATAATAAAATCAAGATTGTGAGTACAATTCTATCATTCCTTGATTCTTCTCCCATAAGATTTATTCATAATTCGAGGGTTGTTAGTGACATAAATATTTCATGAAATTTGCGAAATATTTGAGATTTCGATCTCTTTATGGAATTTTCGAGATGTCAAGGGAATATAGTACCCTTTATATAGGCATAAACTAGGGTTTAAGGTTGAGTAGCCTTCAAAAATCCTAGTTAAAATTGAACACACGTTATAGAGTCCCACAAAATTTCAATGTCTACAGATTTATATCCAACTATTTTATTGCAACATTTTTGCTATAATGTTGCTTTGAAAATTTTCTATTGAGAAAAATAGTATTGAAATCAGACTCTCTAAATTGAATATGCAAAATATTGTTAGGCTAAAACTGTATTCTAGTCTAAAATCTTAACCTAGCTAGCTATCAATTTTATTGAGTCGTTCTCATCTTCGATTAATGTGTTATAGTTGAGAAGTTTCTCGATGAAATCGACATGTGTCATCAACATTCTTCGACAACAATATCGAATCAAACCTAATCGATCGAGTGCTTCGCTTTCTTCATAGCCAGCTTGGAGAATTTCAAGATATTCATCCCATTTGTATCCGATCACCTTCCCGCAAGTAAAGCATCGAACTGGGATTATCATATTCCTTATACTATATAACAAACAATTATGATATCAGTTTTGATTTTTGAATGAAATAATTAGTATAATATGATGGATATATAGGATTTGGAGGCAAGTTTTGTGTATATATAGGATTACCGGAATAAACTAACCAAATCATAAAAGAATTAGGAAAACGTACATAACTCAAATTGAAATATAATAATTCAAAGTTGGACTAGAAATCATGAGTTGGTTAGGATTTCTTATTTGGTATTTATTTAATTAATATTGGAATAATTTGATTTTTTAAATATTTTTTATAAATATAAATAAGGTGTCTTCTCACATATTTTCATGTAGTGAAATTGAAGAGTATTTTTTATATTTATGAATAATTTTTTTAAGAAACCAATTTGTTTTTATATGATTAATAATATTTATTAACAAAAAAAAAAGAGTTCTCAACTTTCTCTCTTACATTGAAAAGAAAAGGAATCCACCTATAAGGTATCGTAATGATGTGAGTTAGAGCCGTCAAAATGGGCTTGGCCTGCTAGGCCGGTCCAATCCAACCCTTGAATTAAATGAGGTTGGGCTCAATTTTTTCAGCCTATTTAGGAACGAGACTTTTTAGCCCAGTCTCATTTGGCCCGTTGGCCTCGTAGGGCCAACCCGCAAACCTCAAAGGCCATCCCGCGGGCTGTGAATTTTAAAAATATTTATTTTATATATTTTAAGTAATGTTTTACTTGTTAAGATTTTGTCAATAAATATTTTTAAAGTATCAATATAAAATCAAGACTATATTTTTTACATATCTTTTACACTTTAGGGTCATTAGTCCACTAAATTTTCTTATTAGCTCAAGTCCATTACTCCATCATAACTATGAATCTTTGACCTTTTTCACTATTTGTTTTTATGCTTAATTTTTCACTTCTCCTTTATTGTCTTGTTTATGAAAATAGTGACCATATAATGATTTTTTGCTCGGATGAATCTTATGAATATTGTATCTTGGCTATTATGTATTTGTTTTGTAAATATTCACTGAAGTATATGTAATTCATGAATGAATTTATGTATGTATTGATGTCGTGTTCATCGGACATCAACGTTCGTATCCTTTCTAAGAGGAAAATGTTGTCCGTTTTTTGGTTGAAGGGCCAATCCGTCCCAATCTGTGGCCCGCTTAGGGCTGGGTTGGGCTGCTATTTTATAGGCCCTTTAATTAAAAATCAGCCCGTCCCAACCCATTTAACTATCTAGCCCGTTAGGGTTGGGTTGGGTTGGGCATGCCCATTTTGACAGCTTTAATGTGAGTAGAGCCGTCAAAATGGGCTTAGCCCATGGGGCCGGCCCAACCCTATCCGTTATTGGGTAGGCTTGGGATAGGATTTTTTATTCCCATTTAAAATTAGGACTTATAAGCCCTTGGCCCTTGAGGCTTGATTGGAGCTGGGCCGACGTCGGCCCATGGGCCAAAACTTTTTATTCAAGAGTAATTTACAATAATCTCACTAGTATAATCTAATTATTGAATACATGTTATGTTGTAATATTATGAATCTTCGTACCCAGATACATGTATCTCAGAATATATGGACTCAAAATTAGGTTAATTTGTTCTAGATACACTCTATCAAAGTAGATTCACATGTATCTAGGATACATATACAAATCTTGCGCCCTCGCCTCCCTCCCATCTTGCTTGTCACTCTCTTATCTCACTCGCATATCTAGTATGTGAGATACATGCTAATTACACTAAATTTTTGCTAGTGTTATTGAAACAACACCATTGTTTGTCATATTTGATTTGAAAATCTTCTCATTTTCTTGATGTTATAGAATTACAAGTTTGAAAAGAAAAAAAAAAAAGGCCTAGCCCGCCCCAGCCATCGGCCCTTCTAGGGTTGGGTTGGGTTGGGCATTTTCAGGCCCTACCAAATGAAGGGCCGGCCCGCCCAAGCCCTTCAAATTTCTTGGCCCGCGAAACTTGGGTCGGGTGGGGTTAGGCCGGCCCTTTTTGACAGCTCTAGATGTGAGACATTTTGAAAAAAAAAATGTTGCGAGCTTGATCAAAGCATGCAATATTGCACCTTACTTTAGACTCATTTAACCTAACAAAAGAAAATTTTGTGAGCCCACTAAGCATTTGAGTATGTCTGTTTAGAGCGCACAGTACTTAGGCTTTGATTGACAAAGTAGGTGGGAATTCACCAATGAATAATATTCATTGGGTCTCAAAAGAACTTCAACCTCAAATTCAATTTCAACCAATTTGATCAAGGTATTTTGCAAATCTTTATGGGTCTTATTTGTTATGATTTAATTGTTTGATTTCAATCTTAGTATGCATAATTTGATTTCATTACATGATTTACAACTGATTTCATATGGACCCACGCTTTTTACTTGATTATGATGATGAATGTATGAAGAAAGCTTATGAACTTATGATTTACGAAAGTTATGCATATGTTTATGAAAATGATGTTTATAAATTAAGGATTCTTTTGAGATGAATTTGTGAAAGGTTTCCTAACATATGTATGAATCATGATTTAAAGGAGCTACTCTTATACGACTTTATGATTTGGATTGGTATCTTGATTATTGTCTTTCCTAATGTTATGCTTGATACTTTATCTATTCCGTTGAAATTTTACTTAGCACCGAGAGAACTTTGAGGTGGAGACTCAAATATGGTAGTCTCTAGTAGCAATCTCTAGTTCCAAATTACGTGCCCCTGTAGAATTGTCTTAAATGACCTAACTAGTGGATCCACATAACCTTTATGATATGATACGGAGTTCTACCTTGGCAAGTAGACTCTCCCTTCTCGGTGTGGAATTAGTTACATCGGATCCCATGTTATAGCTCATATGGTCTATTGTCGGTTAAAGCTAATATCCCACAAAAAAAACTAGCTTTCATTATGTCTTTTATTAATGCTTGGCCTTGTCTCATGATTTTATTGACTTCGCTTTCTTATAAGCTTTTAAATGTTTTACTTGGTCATGCATTTCATGTTTTAAGCCTACTATGATATCATGTCTACGCTTATGCATATTTCTCCATCCTTAGTACATTCCATGTACTAATGCATACATGTGCCTATATTATTGTTCATAATATAGGGTTCAACGCTTCTCCTCCCATTCGTGATTAGATTTGGGATTACTCATAGCTATTGGATTGGTGAGTCCTCATACTTCGAGTACAAAGCCATAAAGACCTTTTATTGCTTTTATCACTTACTCTTGATACTTTGTACGTGGTGTATGAGTTACGTCACAACAATTCTTATGATTTTAAAATGGCTTGTCAAGACATAGTTATGTTTCCGCATTTTATGTTCAAACTCTCCTTTATGATATGAGACGTCTTACTCAAGCTCTCATATTGTACATTTTATTGTGTTATATGCATGTCAAGTGACTTGTATATGATCTCTCAGGGTCCTATATGTCATGTCACGTTTAGGATATACTTTGGGTTGTGACAATAACTACAAAGGGACAACAAAAACAAAAAGTAATTTGTCTACGTCATGCATGAAGTATTATTAATAGCGGGAATAATCAATTTCTTTATTTGCTTTGCTTTATATCCAACTATTTTATTGTCATATTTTTGTTATAATGTTGCTGTAAAAATATTTATTTCTTTGAAGAAGAGAGCCTATTGAAACAGGAGTCCGAAGCCAAAAGGGCAATTTTTTTCCTGCAAAAAATAAAAACGGTACATCAAAAAAAAAAAAAAGCAAAATCGCTCCTGACGGAGGGATTTTTTTCTGACAAAAATTGACGTTGTTAAAAGAAATGAAAATCGCTGCCTTAAAAAATAATTCTTTTTCTCTTTAAAATCACTGCTATAGTAGCGTTTTTTTAAAAAAAAAAAAAGTTAAATCGCTCCCCTAGCGGCGATTAGCGTTTTAATCAAAAGAATATAAAATTTGAAGTTTAATCGCTGCCATTCAAGTGAGTTAAAAAGTAAAAAAAAAAATTAGTATTTTGTAAATAAAAATTTGAAACAAATCTGTAAGTACATTGCATTTATATTATAACTATATTATAATAAATAATTGATTTGAACTATAGCAACAATTTAACTTTTTTTTAAAAAAAAAAATTATCAAAATTATTTAAATCTTTACTTCTTTTTTTTTATAAAAACATTTAAAGAAAAAAAGAATATATTTTTTTGAGAAAGCATTTCTATTTCTTTTAACTGAACGGCGTCAATTTTTGTCAGAAGAAAATCACTCCGAGCGATTTTACCCTTTTAGTTAAAAAGAATTTTGATGTGCCGTTTTTATTTTTTGAAGGAAAAAAGTTGCCCTTTTGGCTCCGGACTCATTGAAACAGGCTCTCGACTCTCCACCTCATAAATAAACCTGAATTATAAAATTATATTAAATATGTTATTATTATAATTTAATCTAAAAAAAGCTAAAACTGTAATCAAGTCTAAAGTTTTAAAATCATAACCAAGCTATCAATTTTATTAAGTAGTCTTCACTTCCTCCTCCTCGATTAATGTTTTATAGTTGAGAAGTTTCTCGATGAAATCGACATGTGTCATCAACATTCTTCGACAACAATATCGAACCAAACCTAATCGATCGAGTGCTTCGCCTTCTTCGTAGCCATCTTGGAGGATTTCAAGATATTCGTCCCACTTGTATGCGATCACCTTCCCGCAAGTGAAGCATCGAACTGGGATAATCATATTTCTAAGTATCAATAAACAAACAATTAGAACTTTAATTATGATCTTAATTTTGAATGAAGTTAGAATTTGTACTATGAAGTTACATACCCAAGAAATTGTGGGAATATTAATTAGGGGTTCCTTTAGCGATATGTTTCAATCCTTAATTTGGAGCCAATATATATAGGATTACCGGAATAAACTAACCAAATTATAAAAAGAATTAGGAAAACGTACATAACTCTAACTCAAATATAATAATTCAAGTTTGGACAAGGAACCATAAGTTGTTTATGATTTTACTCTTTGGTATTTATTTAATTAATGTTCAGTTAGAATTTGTTTGTCCTAATAAATATTGAAATAATTTGATTTTTTAATATCATATCATATATATATATATTAGGGGTGTACATTGTCGGGTTGGTTTGGGTTTTTCAAATATCAAACCAACCCATTTGTGTCGAATTTTTAAATCTACAAACCAAACCAAACCAATAAAACTCGGGTTTTTCAACCTCGGGTTTTTTTGGATTTTTTCGGATTTTTTCGATAAAGTGTTCATATAAACATAAAATTTACTTGTACTTCAAATATTTCTTTAGTCCTATCAAAATACAACTATCTAAGGTGTTTCTTAAGAAAATAACACAAAATATGATATGAGAATGACACTAAAATATCCAACAAAACAATAATAATAATAATAAAATCGCGTAAAACAAATATTGCAAATTAACAAGTCATAATGAAAATGATCATAATTTAAAAGTACTAAATCATGCTAAAATAAGTTTAATAAGTATTAGTTACATGACTAAAAATTAAAGGAAATTAAAATTAGATTATGTATTTGAATAAACCAATGTAAAACCAAAGAACAAATATTCAATATTATTGTCATTCTTAGTGTTGAATTGATTTCTTTTTGCATTAGTATTAATTTGATTTTGATTTAAGCTTTATTATAATTATCAACATATGTGGACTATAATCTTTATTGAACCATTCAGAATTCTAAGTTTTTCAAACTTGAAATAATATATTAAAAGATAAAAACTATGAAAAAGTATAAGAAATATTTAAAAATTATATCAAAGTAAATATTTTTATGTATAAAATAAAAAATTTAAATTATATATATAATGTCGGGTTGTTTTTTTTTAGTTAAAACCAAACCAACCCAAATATAGTCGGTTTTTTTTTCAATACCAAACCAACCACTAGTCGGGGTTTTTTTCTCAGTTTGACTCGATTTGCGGTTTGGTTCGGTTTTCGGTTCGGTTTTGTACACCCCTAATATATATATAAAAGAGAACCATATTCCCGCCTACGTGGCGCCATCACAAGCCAGGATTCTCTTTAAATTTATTTTATTTTCAAAACTAGTCTTCCCCTTTCATGAAAAGTTGTGACTATTATGAAAAGTTGCAACGTTTAGGAAAAATTGTGACTTTTATGAAAAATTGTAACTTTTATAAAGGGTTGTGACTTTTATGAAATATTGTGACATTTTCGAAGGGTTGTAACTTTTCCGAAGGGTTGTAACTTTTCCAAAGAGTTGTGACATTTCCGATAAGACACAATAATCATTTTTTTTCACACTATCCTTTGTTGTCTATAAATAGAGGACTACACTGTGCATTTAGTGGGCTCAGTTTTTTTTATTCTGTTTCATTCTATTGTTGCATATCCTGGTATGTTTTTTACGGTCATTAATTTATGCTTATATTATTAATTGTTGTTTTTGAGTATATGTTTTAAACTTTGTTGTTTATGTTTATGCAAAGTTATTGTTATAAGTGTGTGTTAGTACATATTAAATAACAAATGTTAATTGAATATTCAAGCAAGTATTCTCTACTGAAAATTTTGAAGGTATAATAAAAAAAAGCCCTTACAAATCGTTAATTTCTTCATCAACAACGTTATTCCTTCACATACAAGGATGTGATTTTGTGTTCTTTAGAAAATCCTCTTAGAGTTAATAACTTTGCATGCCCATATTTTTTTATTTTTATGTTATTGTTATCTATTTTTACTAAATTCTATCAGTGGATATTGTGAGTACTTTAAGGATTGAAAGTTGATTGAAGTGTTAGTCAATTTTTTGAGGTATCTTATTTCAAACATAGGAAGTTTTTCTGGTTAGAATGATTAGTTATCATCATTGGATATCTCATAGTTTACTCCCTTTAATGTATGTTTTTTCTCGTTGTTTTGTTGTCTCCTTAAAATTGTATTAATTATTTTTTGTTTGGTATGTATATGATCTCACTTGGGCAAAACTTTTCGTCCTTTTAATGTTTTTATTTTGTTCCTTCTCATTTGGCTCTTCTAAATATTTTTGGTGTGAGTTATGACTATTTTCGGCAAGCATAATTTGAAGAATATGAAACAAAACCTACTCTAAATAAAAGTAATATCTTAAGCTACAAAAGATATGTCTATTAACATAGATTTGTTGTCCTTCATGTCCCAAGTCATTGTTGAGCGTTTGAGTTATCTAGGTTAGACTCATTTTTAATTTTTTAATGTTCGAGAATATTTCTTTAACATGAGTCTTGAATCCAACATTTTGATCCATGTGTACTTTCATAATGCAACAATCATACATAAATATTTCTTAAAAAGTCGTAAAGCTGCATTGATGAAGCATCTAGAAAGGCCTTCAGCAGTATAATGAAGAATGAATTTATATAAGGGTCAACAATATTATTTTGTTGTTGTTTCAAATTTATTTTTCTCCTTCTATAAATTTTGTTAGAGTAACAAAGTAATAATAGCGAAAAGTGGTGAACATTTGACCTCAGATAAGTAGATTGTCTCTAAAAAAAATATTTGTGTTGTTGTGGTGTACAATTTTTAACGGTCTTAACTTATTTATAACTAATATTGATTATCAAAAACTTTCATATAAATTTTTTTACACAAGGAGTTATTCTAACCATAAAATTAACAGATTCTACATTTTTCATGTATAAAAAAAATAGAAAAAGTGATGTTTCATCGCTACATAAAAACATCACTCAATTTTAACAAGACAATTATATCATCAAACATATAATATGATAAATTATGTAAAAGATAAAAATGTTTAGATATCAAGATATTTTTTAATCATTAATTATATATTTACAATTCTTGAGATATGTGATAATGTCAAATCATTTAATTTATGTAGAAAGGTTCTAACAACCTATAAAAATTAACTTTTTTTTTCTTATAACAGTCGATTATTGGAAAGGTTGTTCAAAAGGTTAGAAAGACTACTTATGTCCGCGTGAAGCGCGGGTAAATTACCTAGTATATATATAAAAGAGAACCTTAGGCCCGCCTACGTGGCGCCACCACAAACCAGAATTTCCTTTGAATTTATTTATTTCTTTAACTAGCCTTCCCTTTCATGAAAAGTTGTGCCTTTTATGAAAAGTTGTAGCTTTTATGAACAGTTGTGACTTTTACGAAAAGTTGTGACTTTTATGAAGAGTTGTGACTTTTTATGAAGAGTTGTGACTTTTTATGAAAAATTGTGACTTTTTATGAAAGGTTGTGACCTTTTCGATAAGGCACAATAAGCATTTGTTCACACTACACTTGTTGTATATAAATAGAGGGATTTCCTGTCATATGTGGGTTTTTCCCGCTATAGGGTAGTCAAATTCAAATACATTAATTAAGTTTATTATAAAGTATGTTTCATTTCTCAAAGTTTTCTTCCTCTTATTTCATGAATCTTATTCTTTACTATAAGTCATAGTGATTCATGTAACTATGACAATTTCTTTTTGCTATTTTGGTAACTTTTTTTTTAACTATGTTAAAAATTTCAGCAAGAATGATTGAAAATTGATCTTCTCTTTTGACCCTTTCTACAGGTTTCTTCATATAAACAAAGAAAATTGATTTTAATTGCAATGCGACATTATTAATCTTGCACATCTCAGTCCAACACTCATAACGCTATTGAAATTGTTGAATTCATTAATAAACAAAACTTTTATTCTGCCACTATTATTTGTAGGTTTTTTTCGCTATTGGGGAGTCAAATTAAAATACATTATTCAAGCTTCTTATGAAGTGTGTTTCATTCCTCGTAATTTTCTTTCTCCTATTTTATGAAGCTTAATCTTTACTGTAAGTCATAGTGATTCATGTATATTGTAATTTCTTTTTGCTATTTTGGTGACTTTTTTAACTCTGTTAAAAATTCCTGTGAGGATGATTGATTTTTTTTTTTTGTCCCTTTCTACAGATTGCTTCATATACTTTTTGTGAAAAGTGTTTGTGGGTTGTGCTATATTTGATAGCACACAACAATAAATATGTGATAACTAATACAGAGCCAATGATAAAGTTTGTTAAAAGAACCAAACAGATCGCTCTCTTGCTTGCCACAATTAGTATATTATTTTGATTGTTTTTTCTTAGGTACAAACATTTTGTATGCAATTTCACTCTTCCTAGAATATTAGTATAGAGACAATTAGTCCACTACTTTTATCGCAAGTTAACTAATTTGTCATATTTCTTCGTCTCTTCTTTTTGGGCATAATAAGAGATCAAGTTTTCTTGAAACTAACAAATGTCCAAAATATACAATAATAAAAATATTTTTTATCGGCAATAAATATGCACATTAACGAAGAGTGCCAGAGCCTTTACCGACATTAATTAATTGTCATTACATTCAATGTTGCTATACACTTTAGGACATTTATAGAGAGTACCAATTGCCTCTGAAAAATCATATTTAGCGACAATTAAGCTATTAAATGCCGTTAAAGATTATTTTTGTTGTAGTGATAATTCTTTCTTTTGATTAAGTTTTTTGTTTTTTTAATTGAAGTAATAACTCTTTCTTTTAGCTTCTTTCAATTTAATTTGTGAACTGTATCTTCTCTTTTGTCCCTTTCTACAGGTTTCTTCATATAGTTTTTGGGAAAATTGCTTGTGGGTTGTGCTATATTTGATAGCACACAACAATAAATATGTGATAACTAATACAGAGCCAATGATGAAGTTTGTTAAAAGAACCAAACAAATCGCTCTTTTGCTTGCCACAATTAGTATATTATTTTGATTGCTTTTTCTTAGGTTACAAACATTTTGTATGCCATTGCACTCTTCCTAAAATATTAGTATAGAGACAATTAGTCCACTACTTTTATCGCAAGTTAACTAATTTTTCATATTTCTTCGTCTCCTCTTTTTGGGCATAATAAGAGATCAAGTTTTCTTGAAACTAACAAATGTCCAAAATACACTATAATAAAAATATTTTTTATCAGAAATAAACATGCACATTAACAAAGAGTGCTAGAGCCTTTACCGACATTAATTAATTGTCATTAGATTCAATGTTGCTATACACTTTAGGACATTTATAGAGAGTACCAATTGCCTCTGAAAATTCATATTTAGCGACAATTAAGCTATTAAATGCCGTTAAATGTCATTTATGCTGTAGTGATAATTCTTTCTTTTGATTAAGTTTTTTGTTTTTTTTATAATGAAGTAATAACTCTTTCTTTTAGCTTCTTTCAATTTAATTTGTGAACTGTAAACTTGGATACAGCTCGACATACTATCTTTTTAAAATATATGTTAAGCAACATACCTTTTTCTTCTTGATTGTTTGGAAAGTAAGGTCGTCTTAATTATTATTTGTGAGTTCAAGTGCTCACAAAATTATGCTCTAAGATTTTAATATGTTATGTGTCAAAATTTTGGTTTAGAATATCCAGTTGTTAACAGTTTCATTCAGATGTCACCTATAGCTTGGTTGATAATTGCATTAATTTGTTGCAACTCCATACTATAACCATAACAATAAATATGGTTCAATTCCAAATAAGTTGGGGCCAGTGATATGAAACCTAAGGAATAGTAATAACTATTCTTAGATAACGAGGAAAAACATTTATGATACTAACAATTTTAGTGTCATTTTTAACATATACATGATACGACATACTATAATAAAAAAGAGAATGATGAAGGTTCATAAGAAAGGAGCCGAAGGTTCTCCATTTGAATTTAGTTAATTATGTTTTTGACAATATAGTGTATGTATCAAAAATACGAATATTACCGAATGATCATATGTAAGCTTAATAAAATAGTTCAATCCCGTGCAAAGCACAGGTAATTTACCTAGTTATGAATATAAATAGGGGTGTCTTCTCACCTATTTTCTTGTAGTGATATTAAATAACTTTTTGTGTTTATAAATATTTTCCTCGAAGAAAATAGTTGTTTTTATTATGATTAAAAATAGAGTAAACAATACAAATCTCACTAGTTTAGGGGCTAATTACTTGTCTTCCATGAGTTTTCGATATTACAATTCCTACAATTTATTGGTTCTTATTAGATACATGTATCTCGGACACATGCTAAGCGATACAATTAATTATGTGTATCAAAATATGAAACGTAATTAAAACACATCAATTTAAGAGCAAATCACACGCTCTCTAAAATTCTTCTCAAAAAAATTCAATAAACTCAGATACATTAACTTTTAATTAGATACATGTATATATTTTTTCAAGTACATATTTTGACCACCATCTCTCGTTCGTATCTACCTATGTGATCATGGCGATGGCGTTGACGGACTATGGTCATATTATCTAAAACATCACCAATTGGATTCGACCAACAATGTATGTTAGGATTATATGACAGAAGAAACGTAGATTAGAACAACAATAATAGCGTCGATGGACTGGTCATGAATCTGTTAGGGTTTTGCCCTGATTTTCTTACCATAATTTAAGATTTATTTTTCCTTAAAGAAAAAACAAAACATTACCATAAATGTTTTTACTTTTCTTGAAAGGAAAATATAATATTATTTTATATTTGGTTTATTCTCTCCTTTTAGGACTCCTTTTCTAGTAGGAAAGATTTTAGGACTCTATAAATATAGGTTTGTTTCTTCTAACACAAAAACAATAAATCCACAATGTAGTCGTTTAAGAGTTTAGTTTATGGGGAAATTTATTCTTTCTAAAGTTTCAATGTTTTTCTTTATATTAGTTTTGATATAATAATATTTTAGTTTTTAGTATAAGTTTTTGTTATCTGATTTATCAACCATATGATTTGCAAATTATAAGTTTCCGCATGACGTCCTAATCACCCTTCATAACCCAACAGAATCTGCCAAACATGGCATTCTATTTCTATCTTTACGCAACAATTTGCTAACAGTTGTTGAAAAGATCGAAACAACAAATAAAGATCTAAGCACAAGTACTCATGCTGCTGCTGATGATGATGATCAAATGTGAGGGATGGAGCAAGCACAAAAACAGTGAAAAGAAATGCTTATAAAGCAAATAACTTGAGCAAAAGACTGATGTATTAATATAGGATATGTAAAATTGGACAAGATTCCGAACAACTCGCATTCATTCTTTATCCTGTAACAAATTGTTGATCATATTTACCAAAGGAACAGTTCCCTTTGTCATTATCTCTAATCTACAAGTATTTGAAGCATGAGAGAATAGAGACAGCCCAAAAACTATGAGTTCAGGTAGAAACAATCGAGACGATAAGAAGCCATGCCAATAACGAGGTTCTAAGTCGAAGAATGCATCAAAGAACCTTCTTGTAGCAGGTAAATCAAGCTTCAAAAGAATATCCATACCGAAGCAGAAAAACTCTCTTTGACGTCTCCTCTCTATAGGCCACAAATCTTTCCAAACACCTGTGGATAATTCATTACCCGAATGACTTCTTTCAGAACTGAGGTATTGAATTATGGCATTGGCAACAACAGGAGCTGCAGCTAGTGTCCTTGCCACCATATAACCGGTGGACGGATGAACCATACCAGCTGTACCACCGATTCCAATGACTCTCTGAGGTAATACTGGAAGTGGACCACCCATTGGTATTAGACAATGTTCATCTTCTTCAATGCTCTTCACTTTTATCCCCAAGTGGTTTAAACGAGCCACCATTCGTTCTTGAATATCTTCTATACGCAAACCAGGACGAGCTACGAGTGAGGTTTCTTCAAGAAATATCCTGTTGGATGAAAATGGCATTGCATAAAGAAAAGTTGGTATTCTACTATTTCTCTCCTTGAGATCAGCATTGTTCTTCAAATGAGAATCTCGCCAATCCATGAAAACCATCTTGTTTACATCAAAGGGGTGCTCTTCCACTTCAGCCAAAATGCCATAAGCAACTTGATACCCAGGGTTATAAGGCTTATCATACTGAACAAGAGATCTAGAGAAGCCAGTTGCATCGAGCACCACCATTGCCTGAATAGTAATACCATCATTGCATATCAACATGGATTTCGATTCCTCATGAATCACCTTTATAACTTTGGCTTGGTGGAATTTAACACCATTCATTATGCATTTCTGCATCATTTTTGATTTCAGCTGTTTTCGGTTAACCCTTCCATAAGGTCTATTGAGATCTTTAGTCGTATTATCATCAATGTACACAGCTGCACCGGACCAGGTAGCATCTAGACAATCTAACAAGTCCATAGCCTCAAATTCATCCACCCAAACACCATAGTTATTAGGCCATATCAATTTAGGATTCGGATCAATTGAACAAACAGAGAGTCCTGCTTCAGAAACTTGCTGTGCAACAGCAAGCCCTGCAGGGCCACCACCAACCACAGCAAGATCCACAACAACCCCTTTTGAAGGATCATACATAGGAAGCTCAAAATCAAGATTTTCCTTTTTGGTCTCAGGTACAAGCTCTAAAAGAGCACTACTACTAGCCTTAACACAAACACTTCTACCCAAAGTTTCACAAAACTTCCTAGAACCAAATCTCTTAGGCTTCACAGAGCTAAAGGTACTAGCTTTAACAGCAAAACCATGAAGTGGGTTCAGAAATTCAAGGTTATTTGGGGTTTTCAACAAAGTATCCATCTTTTTCCAACAGGGTAATGATTTATCTCAAGAAAACTGCAAATGGGGTCCTATAATCTTGAAATTTCAAGCTGGATTCAATAAAGTTCCCCAATTTTCAACACAAATGAAGCAGAACATGTAAAAGAATCAAGCTTTAAACAGTTTAAAGAATTACAGAAACAAAATAGAGAACTAAGAATGAAAAGGGTATAGATATATACTAAGTATTTCTATATCTGAAAAGGAAAAAGAGTTGATTGCTCACCATGTAAACAGCAAGTGAAGAGAGAAAAGTTTCCATTTTCTTGTTTGTTGCATATTACTTGTGGTGTACAGTAGACTCTCCTTTGAGCACCTCAATATGTGGTCATAACACCACCATTGAAATTCTGACACATGTCTACTCTCATTTTAGCCCCCAAAAAAAATGTGATATTTAAAGATAAAAATGGAAAGGACAATTATTTAGGTCCGAGGTATTTCTCTTTG
This sequence comes from Solanum tuberosum, assembly GCF_000226075.1. Classification (NCBI taxonomy): domain Eukaryota; kingdom Viridiplantae; phylum Streptophyta; class Magnoliopsida; order Solanales; family Solanaceae; genus Solanum; species Solanum tuberosum. The sequence goes on along the minus strand of NW_006239415.1, from coordinate 269,070 downwards.
CAAAAAGAGTGTACCAATTATAAAAAAAGATTTTTTTTATATTAAATTAAAATCATACAAATAAATTACTAATAAAATAGATGAACTACTAGTGTTAGACGATTTTATACTTTATTTGGATGAATACAATCTATATATATATATATAAAGGAGGATATGAAAGCGCTGATGTGGCATACTTCTTTGATCAGGATTTTAAATTATCTTTTTTCTCTGAATTTTTGGAATTTTCTCTTTATTTTAGGATTTAAAATATTGGTTGGTTTCTTCTTCATTGATACATAACCGTAATTTTTCTTTCTTTAATTAGACCATCATTTAATTATTATTAATCAACTTTATTATACCCATAGGATTATGCAGTAGTTATGGAATTTAAAAGGCAATTTTCATTACAAATTAATAAATGCAAAATGTGAAAAGTCATTATTATATTTAATGACATTTACCATATGAGTTATTATGCTTTGTAGTTACATCATATTTGTACATATAAATCTAAGAAACACCGCAGAGAAACTCAGTTAACATTGGGTTATGGTGATATTTCATTGGCCATTTTTAAAGGTGAGATTATCTATTTTCTTTTATATGAATTGATGGTAAGAAACTATCTTCTTTTATTTATGCATTTTTTAAAAGACATGAGTGTTTATGAAATGTGAACCCTACACTATGATTTTATATTTTGTAGGAGGAAGT
>NW_006239415.1:268126-268352 GCF_000226075.1 Solanum tuberosum | reverse complement strand
TTTCCTTTTATATGAACTGATGGTAAGAAACTATCTTCTTTTATTTATGCATTTTTCAAAAGAAATTTTTTAAAAGACATGAGTGTTTATGAAATGTGAACCCTAAACTATGATTTTATATTTTGTAGGAGGAAGTGTTACTTGGAGTCTCAAATCTATTTATTTAACATGAGTGTTTATGAAATGTGAACCCTAAACTATGATTTTATATTTTGTAGGAGGAAGT
>NW_006239415.1:239891-267378 GCF_000226075.1 Solanum tuberosum | reverse complement strand
TCAAAAGACATAAGTGTTTACGACAAGTGAATCCTGAATTATGATTTTATATTTTGCAAGAGGAAGTATTACTTGGAGTCTGAGGGTGATGGCGATATTATGCAGGCCATTTTTAAAGCTGAGATTATCTATTTTCTTTTATATCAATTGATGATAAGAATATCTAACTTCTTTTCTATATGCATTTTTCAGAAGAAAGTTATAAAAGACATGAGTGATTACGATGATTTTATATTTTGCAAGAAGAAGTGTTACTTGGAGTCTGAACCTAAAAGACTCATTTTGAAAGCCAAAAGAAGTGATAATATCTTTTTTCTTTTCTATATACATTTATTAAAAGGAAAATGTGAACTATAAACTATGATTTTATATTTTTGTAGGAACAAATGTAAATTGAGGTTCGAAATTTGAAGGAAACGTTTTAGAAACCAATAAACAAGAAAAGATTGCTCAAAAATTTACATAGAAAAAGAGGTTGATCGTTAATTATTTTATGAAGTGTTAATTCTTTTAATTATGCATTTATCTTTTATCATTTGTAAATGCTAGAGAAAAAAGGAAGTAAAAAGAGAACAAGACATCAAAGAGAGTTTGCTTCAATATTTTTTTTATGTATAATTTCATAGGGCACAATGGATATGATCATAATGAGAAAATTGAATGGGCATTTCGTCGCATTTCATCGTAAAATTTTCATAAATTATTGTTATTTTTAAAATGAAAAATAATTTATGAAAATTGGAGTTATATATTATACAAATTTTACTCCTTTTGACTTTCTATCAATAATCTATAGGGAAAATACATTTTTGTTGGTCAAATGTATTTTTCGAAGTTAAACTCTAAAAAAATAATCAAATACCTCCTTAGTAATTTATGATTGAATAGGCATGAGATTGAGATGTGAATTTCTTATGTTTCTTTGATTTTTATTTTTTATTTTTCAAGTTTAAACAACCACAGATTTTTTACAATCGCGCGAAGCGCGAATTAATTCACTAGTATTTAGATAGACTACATCGTTATTCATCATTATATAATTTTACACATCAACAACTTAAAAAATAAACAAACTTCAAAAAAATAAAATATATGAGATAAAACTATCATAAAAAGGTTAAATAAATATGAGAAAACATAAAAGAAGAGGGTAACCATACAATTAGTATAACATAAAATCAGACTTTTCCTCACTACAATAACATAAAATTTAACAATATGATACCATATCAATAACATAAAGTTTAAAAAGAATAAAATATAAAAAAATTATTTTCTATAGAGCTACCTAACATCACAGTTAAAATTAGTGTAAGTCGATACAGTTTTGTGTGTGTGGTCTTGGTTGCGTGTAGATAAACATGGGAAGCTCTAGTACCAGCAGTAAAGACGATTTCTCAGTGTTGGTGCTGGCATCGGATCTTGGTATTGATGCCCGACCCTTTTTGACCCATCAAGAACCTGAAGACAGCTGGTATGATTGCACTTCTGACCCTCCTCCTTCTGAGGAACAAGATTTTGCTCATCTTGATTCACTGCAGTTCTTACGCCTTGAATCTGGATCTGACAAATTGGGTAATCGGATCTTTCGTATCGTTGGAAAATACTTTCCGGGTAATTTCTCAAAACCCCATATCAGTTATCGTAAGTTTACTTAAATATTACTGACCAATTTTGACTATTAGTAATATATTCTGTTTCAAGATTATTGTTTTCTGTTTGTTCAGTTTTGTGAGCAATTTACTAATTTAAAGTAGGATGTTAAGAATTTGTAATAGTTGAGTAGTGGCTGCATAAAATTAAGTATGTTGTGTAATAGTTGTGTATGTGTATTTTAGCTTCTGTAGAGCTACAATGGTGTACCTGTATTGGTGTGTGAATATGTTCAATAGTTGTGTGAAAGCTTAAAAATTGAGTCTTTAGGTGATATGGTTATTTGGGCTTCACTTTGATGTTCTCTACTGGCTTTCTCAACTGTTGGTTCCTGTTTGAAATTTTCTGAGTTGTAATGAAATATTACTCTTTCTGTTTATTTGGGAAGTTTAAAAATTTATATGAAAGTTGGATGCTTTGCCCTTGGATTCCGAACCCCTTTGTTCGTTCTGGGATGGAGAATCATAGGTGGTTACTAAAGTGGGATGTAAAGAATATCAAATACATTGAGTAGTGGCTGCATGGAGTTCAGTTGGTGATTATCTACTTTTCCTTGTTTTTTTTTTGGTTGTTGGTGTGTTTTAGCTTAAGTTCAGCTCAAATGGTGTACCTGCACTGGTTTGGTTATGTTCAATATTTGGTTAAAAGCTTTAAGATAGAGTCATTTGGTGATATGGTTATCTGGGATTCACTTTGATGGAGTCTTCTGACTATCTCAACTGTTGATTTCCGTTCTTGAAACTATCTTAGTTGTTGTTTTTTGTTGTAATGGAAACAAATACTAACCTGTTTGATTGGTAGTATTTCCCATGCATCTTGTGTCACTGTTTTGGTCATGTTTTTCTGTGCACTATTGCCGTGGAGCTTACTTTGAGACCTTGACCTTCAGCTGTGTCTAGTATCTGATAAACCTTCTCCTCAACATTGTTTGAGTTTACTATCTGTTTTGTTAGGTTTTTCTTTCTAAACAACTAAATAAGGCTGAATTAGTCAGTTATGATAGTCTTGATGGATGTAATCGAGTAAATGGATTACCATGATGTTTCTGCCTTTGCACTTGCCACCTTAAATGAAAGCTACTTTAGTGTTTGAGCTCTATTTTCCTACATTCCTTTATGTCTTACATTTGTTCCAATGGCTATTTTGATGTATTGATGGAAGAATACACGTTGTAAGCCTGTGATGTCAGCCCACATCCAAAGTATGTATTCCCTTCAGCAGCGTATCAAACATTTGAATGAATATCAAGTCAATCAAGTGGTGTAACTCCTTTTGAAGTGCTCTTACTATTGCTTGAACAAATCGTAGATTCATAAGATGGGTCATCATAATATTCAAGGATGACCTATCAAGTAAGGAAAATGGACTCGGAGCAACTCTTTTTAGGTTATCAGTTATATCGGTGACATTTACGCGGAGAGATACCATTTTAAGAATTAACTAGAATGCTTCTTGTTTGATTCTTATAGCCCTGTTTACCAGGTTATATTGCTTTAACTCTTCAAAATACCCGAAAATAGATTTCTATTGGATTTGCCTGCGTGAGTTCGTCATTGGGGTCATTTGTGATGCTACAATTGCTGCAAGGCAATAATGCTGCCTCCATTATTCTTCAATCATGTGAAAAACAGTAGAAGCCTTGGCCTTTTCTTCTCCTCATTGGTTCCTATAGCCCTCTTGCTTCAACTCCATTACATTGATTTCAGCTGTTTATTTCTTCCACGCGAAAGAGCACTGACTATAGACATGAGATGATTGAATAAACAATAGTCTCAGACCATACAAAGTTGGACAAATACATATGCATGGATGGGAGACCTTTCCAAAGCGTGATGTTAACACCTCTAAGCTAAGTCCTTTAGCTTTTTGTTATTCACTGTGATAACATCTCTGTCTTGCTTCTCGGGAGATTTCGAGAATACTTGGACAAAATATTCTTTTTTAGTTGATGCAAGTTTTGATATAATCACTGTGATTAACCTTGTAAAAGAAAAGTATTGTCTCAAGTGATATTCCATCTCATATTTCTTTGATCCTGTTTCCCTTTCTATTTGTTGCTTGAAATATATATAAAACAACTATGTCAACAATAATACGCAGCTCTAGTTATAAGTGCGGAACGGCTGAAAAAGTTTGTGAACTTATTTGTGGTTGCTGTTTCATTGTCTCAAGTGATATTCCATCTCATATTTCTTTGATCCTGTTTCCCTTCTATTTGTTGCTTGAAATATATATAAAACAACTATGTCAACAATAATACGCAGCTCTAGTTGTAAGTGCGGAGCGGCTGAAAAAGTTTGTGAACTTATTCGTGGTTGCTGTTTCATTGTCTCAAGTGATATTCCATCTCATGTTTCTTTGTTCCTGTTTCCCTTTCTGTTTGTTGCTTGAAATATATATAAAACAACTATGCCAACAATAATACGCAGCTCTAGTTATAAGTGCGGAATATGCATGGATGGGAGACCTTTCCAAAGCGTGATGTTAACACCTCTAAGCTAAGTCCTTTAGCTTTTTGTTATTCACTGTGATAACATCTCTGTCTTGCTTCTCGGGAGATTTCGAGAATACTTGGACAAAATATTCTTTTTTAGTTGATGCAAGTTTTGATATAATCACTGTGATTAACCTTGTAAAAGAAAAGTATTGTCTCAAGTGATATTCCATCTCATGTTTCTTGTTCCTGTTTCCCTTTCTGTTTGTTGCTTGAAATATATATAAAACAACTATGCCAACAATAATACGCAGCTCTAGTTGTAAGTGCAGAGCGGCTGAAAAAGTTTGTGAACTTATTCGCGGTTGCTGTTTCATTGTCTCAAATGATATTCCATCTCATGTTTCTTTGTTCCTGTTTCCCTTTCTATTTGTTGCTTGAAAAATATATAAAACAACTATGTCAACAATATTTCGCAGCTCTAGTTATAAGTGCGGAGCGGCTGAAAAAGTATGTCTTTAACAAAATTTGCACGGAGCTGCCTGAGGGGCCATTCTGTATTGTCTACATGCATAGTACGGTTCAGAAGGAGGATAACAACCCTGGATTGACCATCTTGAGGTGGATCTACGAAGAGCTACCTTCTGACCATAAGGACAGGCTTCAGGCTGTATACTTTGTGCATCCTGGGCTCCGGTCAAGGCTTGTTCTTGCAACCCTAGGCAGATTTTTCCTGAGTGGAGGGTAAGTAGTTTCTTCGTTAGTTAAAACTCTGCACATGGTAATTGTAGACCTCACATAACCCCCCTGCATGTTTAGTCGAGATTGCATGAATTTTAATTACATTTTTTGGTTGATTAGTCGAAACCATAATCATTTGTCTTTCCAGTGGACATGTACGATAGACCATAGTGCTTGCATCAATTTCCGATCAACTCATCTTGTAGCTAACCCCCGTAACATGTAAATATTTCCCAAATGCATTCAGGTTACAATGATCTTGAAGCTTTTTTTGCTACTGCTATGTAGACGTTGCTTCTGGTTTCACTCTTCCTCTCTTTTAGCAGCATGTTCTTTCCTTCATTTGAGAGAAATGTGAAGGACATTTACTATACACTGTTTTCTTTTGGTGTAGCTTGTATTGGAAAGTAAAGTATGTTAGTCGACTGCAATACCTTTGGGACGACATAAAGAAAGGAGAGCTTGAGATCCCTGAATTTGTTCAAAAGCATGATGAGATTTTAGAGCACAGGCCACTGACTGATTATGGAATTGAACCAGATCCCCTCCACTTGTCGCAGATGCCACCGTCAGCCTACTCGATTGGTAGACATGACACCGGATGGGCATCTAGACAGTACATGTCTTAGAAAATCTGCTAGATTCTGTACAGCGTCGTAGCTTTTGTACCAACTCTTAGTGTTTTTCAGTTTAGTGATGTTTCTACAACCTATATGAACTTTGTCCTAAGCTTTCTTGTGCCCAACCTATGTATTACAATAAACTGGTATTCCATTAGTAATCTTTATCCTAAGAAACTGCTCAACTTCCTAAATTCTCCCTTTCTGTGTTTTCATTAAAGTTTGCAGGTCAATAATACAAAGTGTCAGGTAAAACATTCATATGGTTTACTCTTTTGGTTATTTAGTTAGTATTTCTACCAAGCTGATATTACTTGGCTGAGGTCTATCGGAAACAGTCTCTCTACCTTCCTTTCTCCTTTATGTATATATGCCAATGTTACTGATTGAGTGTCAACATCTAATTATGTTGTCAGTAAGAAGTTAACATAGGTGTTTTCTGAAGCACTTTCTATTTCTAGTTAGCGCTTTTTCATTTATTGCAACAATTCTAAAGAGAGAAAAAGAGAAGTATGTAAAGAAAGGAAAACAAGAACTGTATTATCTCAAGGATTGTTTACACAACAACAATTCTTCAGACCTCAAAAACATACAAAACATATAGAAAGAAAAATAACACACCTTATTATTAATTAATTAATATACGGTGTGTCACATCACACATTATACTATAATTTAGTGAAAAATATTAGTATATATTACATCACTAGTTAAATACATCAACACCAAGTGAACTCATTATGGACTCCTTCATATAGGTCCAAATCCTAAATATTCAATCAAAAGCAAACTTCACATACCCAACAGCAGCACAGTGCAAATAAGCTGCAAAAATGCAAAACCAAATTTCTTAAGACCACCTTTATTTATCGTAGCAGGTAACACAGTTATTTTCAAGATAACAGATCTCACATGCATTTTTATGAATAAATACGCATAAATATCTTTTTGGATGACCTAATAGTACTAAAGATGCTTTATACTGTCAACGTATATTAAGCTATCAAATCGATATAGTGTAAAAAAAAACATGTGATGAATATTAAGAAAACTTAATTACCATCCTTCAATGAAGCCCCTTTCTCCCTTTGGTTTACTTCTTGGGAAGCACTTCATCTTCTTGTTCTTCTTTTCAGTTGGTAGTGGTGTAGATTCTGTAGGATAACCTTTAAAACCAAAACACAACAAAATTAAGAAGTTATCATCAACGAAGAGTGATCAGTAGAACATCCTTAACTTATCGAAAAATTATACCATCTTTTTTTTTTCATTTGATCATAGGTATTCAGAAGCCACCTACACACGTAAACTCTACTAAAGGGATTACGAGTTACATCCTTGTACTAATAACCCTATTAGGATTTTTTTCATTTTCAGAACTCAAACACAAAATCTAAAATTCACGGTAGAGAAAGATCGAACTTTATTCATCCCTCCATAATCTTTTAGTGTGTGTATATAAGATCAAATATCATATACTACTTAGATTTATTTATATTAAATATTGAACATGAATTTCTAAAAATATGTATATATTAAATATTGAACATAAATTTCTGACTTCATTACCTGGAGGAGGTTGGTTTTGTTGATTTTGCATATTGAAATGAACAAAAGAAAAAAGAAAGAAGTATATGAAGAGTACTATATACTATATGTCAAGTAAATAAAACTGATCAATGTATGTAAATATATGGAAAATACAATATGTTGAGAACTTGTTAGCAAATAGCACCTTTTATATATAGTTTTCAGATGGATGAAGATCAAAATTAAAGGAAATTAGAAGCCAACATATTCCATTTTTTAAAAACTTTTTATTGGTGACCCCACATGTTTTTATTTGTCAAAAAGAAATGAGATCATATGGATCAAGTCGGTTTGAAAGATGAGAATTTTTTGTCACTTTATATCACTTGTTTTTCAATAGCAATTTCTTTTTCAATAATAATCATAATTATAATATAATTATAATGTTTGAGTCAGTTTATTAGATATTAATTATTTTATATTTATATTTGTATTATTAGATATTGTTTTGAAATTAATTTATGTTTTTATCTAGATTAGAATTGAATTTCATTTTTTTATGATTTTAATTCGCTTCATTGGTCGATTGGACACACTTACACCAACAGGAGTTTTGTATTACTATCTCCAAATTTTTGTATAATTGATTTAGAAATTTCTTGTTCTACATGCTTCCTATATATTGATGGTAGATTAAATTTAAATTTACGTTGAATTTTTTTTTATATTGAAGTAAAATATTTTCTAGCAAAGACAACTCCATATTTTGAGCTTAAATTCGAGATTTTTAATTAAAAATTAAAAAGTGTTTATCCTTTAACCTAACCTATGTGTTTTATATATTCTCTAGCCTTGTTCATTAAGTTATCCTCAAAGAGAGATAATAAATATTTTAAAATTAGTTAATAAAATGAAAGAGGTATACAAAGTGAAAATGATCTCGAAAATTGTTTTCAACTTTACATGTTTCGATTGCTTTTATAAAGGGAAAAGAATAATTGTGTTTATATATGAAAATTTAAGTGATATAAAAAGTAAAAAGAATATATTCTCAAAAATAGATATGTTAAAACATCAAAAGATTCCAAAGGTAACACGGTTTTCCCTTTTTGCAAATCTTTTTTCTTTAATAACTACCTTTGCAACTTACATTTTCTCAAAGTTTATTTCAATTTTTAAGTTTGTATGTGTAGGAACACATTAATCTAAACTAATTAATCCTAATTTGATTAATCTCATATAAAAGTGCCGTGAAAAAAGTTTATAATTTTTGTTTAAAACTCCAGGATAACCCGCAGTCTCTGCTACAACCTCTAACCTTCAAGTGAACACTGAGCACTTTGTGTGCACTGAGTAAACCTCCCTTTGTGTGACAATCAGACAGGGAATGTAAACCGCACTAAGCAAGTCTATGTGACAGGCTCGACTCAGAAAATATTGAGGGGATCGATCTCGGGTCACAATTGCTTAACTAATAAGGAACTACTTAATTTGTTCCTAGTGAATGCTCGAATCTTCTGTTTGTACAATCATAATTTATTGGCAAGTCATTTTCATTGAAAATTGTGGTTGAAACACTTTGGATTTGTTTCCTTAATGAATAATTTTTCAAAAATGCATTTATTAATGGATTGTGACTCCTTATAGAATTAGTAGATGTGGAATATTAGGGGGGAAAAATCATTTTTCTTGAATTAGAATAGTTAGTGGGTTTAATATGCAATCTAATGAGTTGAGATGGTCTATATTCTCAAGTGTGAACTGATATCATCACATAATATACTGTATTCACACCTATGATAAAATGCATTATAGTTGCACATAGGTTATTTAACCTTAATTGAGATCGGGTTAAAACAGTTTTTGATTTTAATTATATGTTTTTCAAGCAAAAGCTTAATTAATGTATGTCTATGTATATGAATACATCGACTATATGTGTGTCCAACTGGATCTAATGCATGTGCAAACCAATTGTATGATATATCAATTGTATGTGAAGGGTATGTTATATGTATGAGGAAAGTAACACTAATAATATATGTTGTATGTATATCATATATGATATATGTATGTCAGGTATTTGTTGAAAAGGCTCACTGCGATAAAACACATAGATACATGTAGCTTGTATATCTGCTATATTGTCTAAACTCATCGAGATAGGTTATAAGACCTTTTTCCCTTCTTCCTTAACCCCCCCCCCCCCCCCCCCCCCCCCCCCCCCCCCCCCCCCCCCCCCCCCCCCCCCCCCCCCCCCCCCCCCCCCCCCCCCCCCCCCCCCCCCCCCCCCCCCCCCCCCCCCCCCCCCCCCCCCCCCCCCCCCCCCCCCCCCCCCCCCCCCCCCCCCCCCCCCCCCCCCCCCCCCCCCCCCCCCCCCCCCCCCCCCCCCCCCCCCCCCCCCCCCCCCCCCCCCCCCCCCCCCCCCCCCCCCCCCCCCCCCCCCCCCCCCCCCCCCCCCCCCCCCCCCCCCCCCCCCCCCCCCCCCCCCCCCCCCCCCCCCCCCCCCCCCCCCCCCCCCCCCCCCCCCCCCCCCCCCCCCCCCCCCCCCCCCCCCCCCCCCCCCCCCCCCCCCCCCCCCCCCCCCCCCCCCCCCCCCCCCCCCCCCCCCCCCCCCCCCCCCCCCCCCCCCCCCCCCCCCCCCCCCCCCCCCCCCCCCCCCCCCCCCCCCCCCCCCCCCCCCCCCCCCCCCCCCCCCCCCCCCCCCCCCCCCCCCCCCCCCCCCCCCCCCCCCCCCCCCCCCCCCCCCCCCCCCCCCCCCCCCCCCCCCCCCCCCCCCCCCCCCCCCCCCCCCCCCCCCCCCCCCCCCCCCCCCCCCCCCCCCCCCCCCCCCCCCCCCCCCCCCCCCCCCCCCCCCCCCCCCCCCCCCCCCCCCCCCCCCCCCCCCCCCCCCCCCCCCCCCCCCCCCCCCCCCCCCCCCCCCCCCCCCCCCCCCCCCCCCATTTGAAAATAAAGAACCAAGTTTCTTTCTGATCCATTCATTTCAGCAATTAAGAAAAATCTAGAGTATTGCCCCATCCTGTTAGAGGCCGAATGATCACGCCCCACAAGCACCCAACCTTCCTTTTGCTCTTCATTCGCCCTACTCATATGCTTTCAAGTTTCATCTTCAATTGGCCTTGTTGGGCTTGGTGAGACAAAACCAGTTTCCATACTTACTGGATCAGTACGGGCCTGGGCCACTAAATAATGGGCCTAAAGAATTGGCTCAATTTCCCAAGTTGGGCTGCCAATTCTCCCACCTAAGACCATTAAGGCCCGGCGACCCGCAAGGGGCAGAATTAGAATAAAGGTATATGTTCGATCGAATTCAATAATTTTGGTTTAAATTTATATTTATCTTAAGAAATTAATTAATTATATATGAATTATTATTTTAAAACTAGTAACTTGTAAAAATTATAATTTTAACTTTATAAATTCTGCCTTCGAAGATTTATCATCATAATTTATGAACAATCGTTGACAAATAAATTTTACTAATCTGACAAAACTTTTAAATAATTTAACAAAATAAAAAAGAAGATTGTACCAAAGTTATGACTCACCGTCATAACTTGTGGAATGTGGATAATGAAATTTAGACAAGTCTTATCAATTTTTTAAACAGCTCAACAAAATAAAAAAGAATGATCGATGATTACACAAAAATTATATTTCAGGACAATGATATAAAATTTGAACTTGGTTGTTACGTAGTGTTTCATAATGTATCGCATTATATTGTATTGTACTGAGAAAAAATTTATCTGCACCGAATGTTTACACCAAATTAATGCAATTCCATTATTACGTGATTTAATGAAGTAAAATGAACTATAAATTTAAACACATGGCATGCATGTATTGGCTTGGTGTAAACACCCTGTGTGGGTAAATTATATTCATTGTATTGTACTATATTGTTTTAATGAATACAATGTTTGAATAGATTGTATCATTTTTCATCGTTACATATATAATGTTACACATTCATAATTTGAGTGAGAAACCTACAAGATAAGTATGATACGGGGTAGAACTATTATGAAAAGGTAGAATAATAGATAAAATATGATAATTGAATAATAAATAAAGATAAAATGAGATGAAAATTATATTTAAATAATGACGTGATCACATCAAATCAGTTGTTATATAATATGAGTATTTTCATCGTTATCTAATGATGAATTACCATACGATATAATATAATTTAAGTAACCATCAAAATAAACATTATATTTAAATTAACAATACAGTACAATACAACGAGTAACAACCATCCGAACAAGATGTTAAGCTTCTAAAAACCTTATTTTTAAATCTTCAATGATATATTATCCCTACACCTATTAAATAATTTGATTCTCGTACTTCATATAAAATCACATAATTGAAACAGATAGCTAAGGGCCCGTTTGTTCATAGATAATTTTCACCTTCTTTGTTTTTTAATTAAATAATGTTTGGATATATAATGGAAACTCAACTTGAATTTTAAAATATTTCGAGATGCAAGAAACGTCGTATACTTATTTTCATATTTTTTTCGCTTTAAATCACTCGTAAAAATAGAACTTTTTTCTTAAAATTATATTTATAGCAAAATACAATTATAATTTTGAAATATCATTTAACAAACTTCTTCACAAATTACTTTTGAAATAAATTTTTATGTCTAAACGTCCACTAATTGTTCTTGATATTCACTCCGTCTTATATTAATTGATTATTTCCTTTTTACATAAATAATTTTACTAATTCACCCCTTAAAGTTTTTGGAGTTTTACAAACAAATGTGAACACTTTAGAAAAGAACTAATTACAAAGGTAATATATAAAAAGTTAAATTAATGTTTTCTTGATTTAGAAAGGTGCACAACTAATACTCTTTCTGTCACCAATTACTTATCCAATTTTTCATTTTTACTTGTCCATTTTAACAAATCAAGAAAGGATAAAAAAAATTTACCTATTATCCCCTCAATTAATTAGTTTTGAAAAAGGTAGAACTTCTTGAAAATCTTAAATGTTTAATTCATCCACTTTATAATTAATATGAGTAAAATGGTATACTCACTATATCAATAATTGTTTTCTTAATAAGTGTATCAATTCAAAAATAGACAACTAAATAGGGACAGAAGAAATATGAGATAATTATTTTTAGTAAGATGATTAATTAATATGAGACGGAGGGAGTAATAAAAAGGGAAAAAAAAGAGACAAAAAGCAACAAAATGAGATATCATGGAATTTGTCATTGTGCCATCACTTCAGACATGTTGCCAACTTGACTACTCATATATTCAACAAAAATTAAAGCATATAATAAAACAAAAAAAAAAAGAAAAAAATGACTCCCACTTTGAAAAACTCAATCTATTTTAATACTCCCTCTGTCCCTATTTAGTTGTCCATTTTAGAAATGACACACAGATTAAGGCAACAATGATTAGCATAGTGAAATTACAATTTTATCCTTATAGTACAATTTACAATTCCAAAATAAATTCACTCAAGATAATTAATCAATGCTAGGAAGTTCATAAGTTTATTTACTTTATTTATGACAACTTTATTTAAATAAGGGTATAATAGGAAAAAAATTGTTGTGTTTTCTTGATTTGTCAAAATAGACAACTAAATAGGGACAACTAAAAGAGGAAATATGGACAACTAAATAGGGACGGAGGGAGTATATGTAATCTAATCTAATCTTAATTAATTCCAAAATCCATATACGTCAACCCCAAATCTTCTTCTCGATTCTTTTATTTTATTTTATAATATTTTATATATTATTCTAATATTATTTTCTTACTATCTGTGTTTTTTCACCATTGTCCAAAAAGTGTAGGGATTGTGACAGAAGAAAAAAGTAGAAGAAATAAAAAGTTACAACAAACGTCACCTGAAAGATTTGGATTATGTTCTACAAGTATCATTAATTAGTTTTTATTTGCTTAATTAATATTATATTAAGTCAAATGGGCCATCTTAATTTATCAACCTTTGCTAATTGCACTTTGTTATGATTATAAATCATTAGTCCCTCTTTATTGCAATTGAAATTTTATATATTTAGAAAATATAAAGAACCTACGTTATTAGAAATTCATCAGTTTCTAATCAGATATTTTATCAGAAATTTATCAGATAGTCATTTTTTCGAAGCGATGATTTCTAGTGATGTCTATTATTACCTTTTGTTTATATTTATATATATATATATATATAATTGGGAATTTTAATATCCTTAATTATTTTTATGTTCCACTTTGGATGGTCAACTATGAAGAAGTAGATGAAATGAAATCCAGCTAAGTACCACTTTTTTTTATTACACTATGAAATTCAAAAAGAATATTATTTTGCCTCTTGGAAACATCAAAGTTCCAAAACTTGGAATTACTAATTAATTTCAAATTAAAGCAAAAACTTCGAATATATTGTGTAAAATTAATTAGTTATATCATCCAAGATCATATTATATTAAATTCTTGCAACTTTGACATTCTTATAAAAGATTTATATTTTTTTTCAGAAAGATTATATAGTGTATCTTCATGCTAAAGATCAATTTACATTTTATCTATCCCAACTTGATTTAGGTTTGGGTTATAAAGTAAATAAAGTTACAAATTAATATTATATATTTAAGCTAAATCAAAAGATGCTGTAAATTAAATACCCTTTCATATGCTCTAAATGCTACAAGATCAGATTTCATGTTTTCAACTCATATGCCTTTCTATCTAATTTTTCGACCAATTCTTCGATCGGAAAATTATATTATCTTATATCGAAAAAGTATATTATATACCTAGGTCAAGAATTAATTAATTAAATAAGGTATATATGTGTAACAAATTATGTCGTGTAACCACACTCAATGTTGAATATGTGAGACAAACCAATATTAATTTTGTAATATCAAATCATGTCTTTCATAATTATACGTTTCTTTTTTAGAATTAGAAAATAATAAATTAAAGCCAATCATGATTCTAATAGCATAGTATACATGATTAAAATAAAATAAAATTACATATATTAAAAAGGATTGAAGAGACATCTAACCCCACCATATACAAGAAGCCAAATAACATCCATTCTTGAAAATCTTTCATGCACATGATTTTAGATTAAAAAATTAATATCAACAAGGGAAAAAAAGAAAGTTTTTTAAATCAATTATTTTGATATGTTAAATATATTTAAAATAAATTGTATTTAATAATTCCTTTTCGGTGTGACAGCAAGAAAATGCAAGGAGAAAGTTGGGAGGTGGGATATAATATAGTAGACAAGAAAATTATTGGTTGAAAAAAAATTAGTCCATTTGATATTTTGAAGTATATAAGTAATTTTTATACTATTAAATTATTTAAACGATAACTATAAATCATATTTGTCATAATAAGTGAAATTAGGTACCTAAAAATGAAATGTTTAAGTTATATATATTCATCACTAGGTGGGAATTCACGTTAACTCAATAACTCTTGTTCATATTTCGTATATTAACAAAATTCACAAAATATCTATAATATTTAACTATGAATTATGATATTATTGTAGTATTTAACTTGATGTCATTGTACGAGCTCACAAACTGTAAATTTTTCGAAGCCACATATATTACAACATATAACTAATCAACTTATTTTAGTCTAGTTCTTATATTTTAAGGAGACTTTACGCGTAGAAATCTTTGATGACTTGATAGTTTAATTTATTATGGATGTATATGACTAAAACTCAAAATAAAGAATGTAATTTACTACAATAAATTAAATTATACTGGTTAATATGCAAATTATTTTTACAAAATCAGTGTATATAGTAAATTATATATATCCTTTAAAATAAAACAAAAAAAGTAATTGACAGGACAGAGTTGACAAGATTGACCTGTGTCCTTTCCTCTTTACAAAGCAAAAACTCAGATTCTCCTTTGTCTCAACTCTCATCCAATAATTTCCCCATTGCATTATCATCTCATCAATACCCTAAAATCAAAACATGAAATAATTCACAAAAAATATTATCTTGCTGCAACTCTTAAAAAATATCGTCAGGTATATATCGAATTCTTCAAAAAATAGTGTACTTTTAAAGAATTTGATACGAAAGTGATAATATTCTCGAAGAATCTAAGCAACTAACATAGCCCAAAATATCAATAACTTACACCAAATAGTACACTAAAGAGCAAAGGTATATATATATATATATATGTAACTATATCTTAATATATAATAGTAATCGAGATCATTGACTTTCCTTTCTAGTCAGTCTCAATTGATAAATTGTTGAGACAAAATATATATGTACAATCTTAATACTCATGTGAATGGTGGTACATTGATGAAGGGTGATCATGAGTTGAAGTATTAGTAACTCCAGCACCAAGATTTAAATACACCATTCTTGAATCAATGTTAGTACCACTACTTGTGCTAGATGTATGATCATCACTCATGTTATTTGGAGGATAAATATTTGTCGAAGAGAGATCAATGTTCGCGCTCCCTTCCTCTCTTAAAATCACCATAGCTGCTGATTGAACAAGTTCAAGACAGAGTCTCAACTTATTTGGTTCAATGTGGACATGTCCAGGGACAGTTCCTTTAAATAGAAAATCGGACGTTAGGGTACGTAAAATGTCCAATGGAGTGATGCCATCTAACATTCGTACGTTGGGATCAGCATGGTGGTCTAATAGAACGGCTACCATGTCTGGTGACACCATTTCAGCTGCAATGTGCAGCGGAGTTTTCCCTGCAGGACCTGCAGGGAAGTTAACATCCGCTGCACCAAGCTCTAGTAACGCTTTCACAACTTCCCTACTACAATTTTCAACTGCATAGTGTAATGCAATTGATTCATCAAGATTTAACCCTTCTCCCATTACCATGAGCTTGACAAGTTCAACGTCCGATGAGTCAAGGGCTCGTCTCATCCTACGGATTTTTTGGTCCTCGAGCTCAGCTGCAGAGCTGAGGTCGAGGTGGTGGTGATGATGTGGCATTAAGGATCGACGTGCTAGGTTGGATTTGAGGCGTAGTTCTTCAATTTTGGCTACAACATCAATGGGAAGGTGTTTGGCCAACATTTCAGGTGGAAGACCTGATTTTGCAACCAAATGTGAACACGTAGTCCATAGTTGATTCATGTCTTGCTTCCTTGATGCTATTAGAACTCTCATCACATCCTCAATTGAAGCTTTTTCTACCATGATTGCCAATTGCTTCTGATCAATTAAAAACAGAAACATAAAATTATCACGAGCTCGTCCCATGGTTTAGCTGATTGTAAATAGTTGATAACTATCAAGTGCTAAAAAAGAATATATATATATATATATATACACAATCTACTTATGTGTTATGTTCAAAATTGTAGTTCCATTTTCTTTTCTTGTAACCAAATGAGGAAAGTAGATGACTATTGGGGAAAGATTTGGTCTCATCACTTTTGAAAGACAAGATGGATATATCAAGAACCATATTTGGAAACATTTTAGCTAGTGTGTGACATCATGATAAAATAAGCCCAATTCAAGAAACTCAAATAACTAAAATCTCACATGAAATCAAGACAACAATTGTGAGATGAGACATCTAGTGTCAAAATTCCATCAACAAAATAAATCATTAAACAATGCAAAAAGAGGAAAAAAAGTTTAAAGATTTCCCCACTTTTTTTTTAATACATTCACTTCAACTATTTTTAAATAAGTTCAAATAATATGTAAACAAATTAAAAGAAGAAGAAGTTCTTGGATCAAATGATTCTGAAAAAAGAAATTTACTACTAAACAAGAAACAAAAACTTAAAACAAAAATTAACACCATTTCCCAAGAAGAAATGGAAATTTGATTCCACTATTCCAAAAATCCAAAACATCCTTATACAATAAACAAAAGTGAATCAAAATTAAGCTCAGAGTTTAACTGACACACTGACGACTATGTTAAGTCATTTTAACTTGACTTTTTTCAAGATTACGAATTTCAGAGAAGTTATTAGTAATAAATATCTTTTGAATAGCTTGATTGTCGGTAGATATTAGTTAAACTCATTTAAAGAGATGTGAAGGACAAATGATTGATTAACCTGAGTGAGCAAAGCAAGTTGTTCAACACCAAAAGATCTAGCGGCTGAGAGTGTATCAAGTGCAAGATCAACGGCTGAGGTGCAATGTGTATGCCAACAACCTCTCTCTCCACAATTTGGCCTTGGCTCATGTTTTTGTGGCACAATTGATACTTGTCCACTGTATAAAAACTGCATCATCAACAAAAACACCTCATATCCTACTGAGTTTACCGGTATCACTACTGATGCCGGTGAACCAGTATCTCTCGGCCCGTTAACTGGGCCGAGTTGCGGGCCGGACTGAGGAGAGCTCGGCCCACAAAAGAATTTCCTGAAGAATTGACTCCGTGCTGCCAGGACGCAACGGTGAGCATGGACTAAATGACCTTCAACATGAAAAGTAACATCACTAAAAGCTTGACCATTGATGAGGAGATTGAGATAATCTAAAGAGAGACTTCTTAAGGAATCTTCAGGATTACTACTCATTTTTTTTTTGGCTATGTATAAACTATAGTAGTAAAAGGTTTTAGTTCATGTTTGTATAGTTTTGAAAGTAGTGTTGGATGAAGAAGAAAAAAAGAGAGTAAGTGAGATTCTTCTTTCTGTATGATTGGTGTTTTGTGTTGTGTGTGTGGTTAAAATATTTAGAGAGAGAGAGAGAGAGGGTGGAGCAATATGGATGGTTCTTCTGGGCGGCTGAGGTATTTAAACAAAAGAAAAAGGGAATATAAGTAACAATAACATATTTAATGAAATTACACGAGTGAGATCTTGAAAGAGTGATGTATATGCAGTCTTATTTGAAGTTAAGAGAGAATATTTTCGATATACTCTTGGCTCAGATAAAATAATAAAAGGAAACACGATAGAAAATATCAGCAGCACCAACAAATAATATGGAAAGAGAAATTAAATAGCACGATTACTAATTATTGACTTCCATACTCTCTATTTTAATTTATTTGTTTTAGTTACTATTTGAACAACATGCATATTCAGTGTGACTTCACAAATAGGATGCGAGGAGAGTAGTTATACGCAACCTTATTTTTATCTTATGAAATAGAGATGTTATTTTCGATAGATCTTGGACTCACATAAAAGGCATAGCAAAACTAGAGAAAAAAGAGGATACAATTAATGAAATTAACAAATAATGTGATAATCAAAACAAATAAAACAATAAGTAATACTAAGACGTATGTATAAGAAAGCAGGAGAAAAAAAATAACCCTGATAAAGAAAACTAAACATACGACTATTTATTAACCTTCTATTTTAATTTCGTACCCTTATTTTAATTTTTTTGCCTTAATTAGAATATAGTAGTTAAAAGAAGAACGTGTTCTTGAATTTCACACAGGCCTAAAATAGGAGACATTTGAAAAAAGAATTGTAAAATATCATAGTTTTACCTAGACTCATATATTTTGTATTATTATTTTTTTTACCCTCCCTAGGAGCTCCCACCTCTTTTGCTCCCTTGGTGACTCGAACTCGCAACCTTCAGATTTGAAGTGAGGGGTGCTTACTATCCGAGCAACTTGTATTCATTATAAATTCTAGGGAAAAAAGATATTCGAACTTTGACCGAAATTGTTGTAACAATCCCAAACTATGGGTGGGACCTATCACCCCTGCACTATTTAATAGTTTATTTTAAAGATATATAAGTGTAACACCCCGACTTTTCGAAACGTCTAAATTGACTCGTATCTTCGTGAAAAGACCAGGAGGGTGGGTAATAAATTAAGAATGATGTGTTATGTGATATTTTAAGTGTTCAAGGGTTGTATCTCAAGTTTTGAAGCTAGCTAAGTGGCAAAATAAAAGTTGGCGAAAGTTATCGTAAATTCATTTTTAAAGATTTGTCTGAAATTTGGGTCATATGTCTCGGAGATTTTCTACCAATCTATAAAGAGTAATGGTACCCACGACCAATGAAATCGAAGGTCTACGAGTCTAGTTTCCAACGCATCAACCCGTTCGTTCATACGACTTCAGAATGGAGAGATATTCGCGTTTTCGCAAGACTGCACAAGCAGGCAGGTGAGGTAGGTCCACTAGGTCGGTGGAACTTTATATATATCATCTTCTTCGACTTTTCTTCATTTTTCCTTCATTTTTCGTAGTGAATAACTAGAAAACTCACAAAACCCACTTCTAGGATCAGCCAAGTTACAGATTTTTGTGACTTAAGTCCTTGACAAAAGTTGTTCTACGCGTTGAGCTCGTCAACATGGTATAATTTATTTTATCGATTTCCTAGCATATCGTACTTTGGTGTGTGGACAGCAGGGGTTTGGGCATATTTTAAAGTTTTGAGGTGTATTACAAACTTAAAATCAAGGTAAAACCCTTCTTCCATCGACTCTAGCTTTGATAAGTTGCAAATAGCAATTTGCGGCAGAAATACATATCTTTTATCGGATTATTGTGGTATCCTCTATTCTTTTGTGTTGATTATTATTCTGCCTTGTTGTAGTATCAAGGGGGGGGGGTTGTGAGTAAAGTCGATAGGCCACGTGAATTCAGCTTAAAAGGTATGTTAAGGCTATTCCCTACTTACGGCATGTTTTCTTAAAGCTTAGGAGCAATGTAATTGGGTTGTTATACTTGTTATACTTGTTATACTTGTAGTCATTATTGTTGATTGTTGGCTGCTCGATTTGATATAATCATCCCTTGTCGGGATTCTTATTCAGTTAGTAGCGTCCCTATGTCGGACACGACTTAGAGGCTATTTGTATAGGTTGCTTATAACTAAATTGCTCGCTTTTAGCGATTGGATTGTAATTATTGCCCTTAGGGCTATTGTGGTTAGCTGTAGGAATGTGATATATGCCTAGAAGGGTTATGTTCTGCCTACGGGGCTATATGGATGCCTAAGAGGGCTATGAGTTGCCTACGGGGCTATATTGATGCCTACAAGGGCTATGAGTTGCCTACAGGGCTATATTGACACCTAAGAAGGCTATGTGCTTTCTACAGGGCCATGTTGTTTCCTAAGAGGGCTATGAGTTGTCTATAAGCTATGTTGATACCTAAGAGAGCTATGTGCTGCCTACGGGGCTATATTAATGCCTAAGAGGGCTATGTGACTACCTACGGGGCTAAGGGACTACCGATAGGGGTATATAGATTGATTGGCACCTTCCGGGCTTATAGGGGCCTGAGCAGGTGGTCTTGTGTGTTGTTTGTACCTGCCGAGCTTATGGGGGCTTAGTTAGGTTGTTGTTTTATTATGTTTGATAAGTTAAGATTTAGGAGCAGGTTGGTACACTTATCTTAGCATTGATCTATTTATCGGATTATTCCAATATATTAGGATACCTGCTCATAGTCTATTGCCTTTCATACTCTGTACATTATTTAGTACTGATGCCCCATTGCCTGGGGGCGCTACATTCATGCATGTAGGTCCCAACAGATGACCCAGTAGACCTCCTCAGCAGTAGGATTGACTTTTATCCGGCTGGCTAGCCCCTTTCCTCCGGAGCTGCCAGAGTTTGGAGGTTTGTTAGCTTTTGTTGTATATATTTTTATGGGTAGGTTGGGGATCTGTTCTGCCAATCTTTAATACTCTTAGAGGCTTGCAGACTAGTGTGTGGGGGTGTGTAACTATGTTATGGCCATGCTGTCCTAGTTTGTTGGTTTGCTAAAGTTTGTGAGCTGCTTGATGTATTGTCTTGATATATACATGTTTTCAGTTTTGGTATAGAGATCATGGTGGCCTCGACGGCCCAATCAGGACTTATGTGCTAGTTGTCTATTTCTTTATATGAACTCTTGGGAGTAGCTGTTTCGTTTATAGATCTGTTGACAGGGGCCTTGCCGGCCGAGGGCTTAGTTTTAAGCCGAGATATACTTGTTTGTTTTCTTGATTGCGTGTGGTTGTCATGCGCTAGTAGCAAATGGTTCATTAGGGTCGGGTCGGGCTTGAGATTTGGCATTAGGAGCCAATTGCGCCCCTTGAGTTTGAGGCGTGACACTAAGTGCCCAGCTGGACAAGTTACTATTTACACTATATCAAAATGATCGTTAGCGGCAATTAATTAACGGCAATAGCTCAATTGCCGCTAAATATGTATTTTTTAGCGGCAATAACTCAATTGCCACTAAATATATATTTTTAGCGGCAATTAACACTCTTTGTATATGTCCCTAAAACCTTTAGCAATATGTGATCTAATGACACTTAACTTATACCGATAAAGACTTTAGCACTCTTTATCAATGTGTCTATTTATTGCCGCTAAAAGTTGTTTTTATTGTAGTGTTATAATGATGTAGTTTTTATGATGTCCACATAGGCACCTATATATCTTTAAAATACATTATTAAATAGTGAATAGGGTAATAGGTCCTGCCCAAAGTTTGGGATTGTTATAACAATTTCGATCAAAGTTCAGATATATTTCGAACCATTTTCCCTAAATTCTATTTACCTAATTAAAGTTTATACTTTATAGTTCATAAGATATGTATGTATATAATTTACTTTTTTAATTTTATTTTTACCTCTCAGCTCCCACCTTTTGTTTTCTTGATGACTCAAACTCAGTTAAGATTAAAAGTGATGGTGCTTACCATCCGAACAATTCTCTTTGGTCAGATTATAAGATATTTTCTTCATAATTCAAAATAAATATAGCTATATATCATGATAAAAGGGTAATAAAAGATTATAGATAGAAAACAACGAAGTTTTTGTCTGATTGCAGGAAAAAAAGGGAAAAGAAAAATATCATTAGATTTGTCAAAAATTAAACCAAATCAAACAAAATCTACACTAATAACTAAACTGATAATTATAGTATATTCAATTTTAATAATTGAAAAATAAATTAAATTAATTTAAATTTTAATAAAATATCAATCCAAATCGAATGAGTAACTCAGAATGACCATACATCTTTGGCTGTCTTATAATTCTACAATTTGACATTTGAGTTGTCATTTTATTTGCCCTAACTAAACCCTACCATCCACCCTATTCTCACTTCATCATTTTCCTACTGAAAATAAAGTACCAACACCACTTAAATTTGTCTCCTCTTATATATATTTTTTGAGATTGATTAATTTGAATTCACATCAAAAAAATAATGGGTAATTTTAAAATTGAGTGGTCTTCATTAAATTTTTTATCTTGCTTGTCTCATAAACAAATACTTAAATATCAAACATCAAAATTCTGACAAAATTTACATGTGTGATGAATAATTTGAGACAGATTAAATCATATACATCTAACATCATGTATAGTATAAGCTAGATGCATTTTCTATGTGTCTATTTTGTTACCATGCTTTTCTCCCCAAAATTAGGCTTTTTCATATACTCTCTTTAACAATTTTTATTTTGTCCTTTTCGATAGTCATTGGTAACTTATCAATTGACAAATTATAGGATTTTAAAAAAAATTTAAATACACATTTTATTTTATCATAATTTCTAAAAAAATATCATTTAAAAAAAATTCAAAAAATTCCTCTCAGACACATCACTCCCCTCTTGCTCATACATCCTTATCCTCTCTTGGATACATCACTCCCCTCTCCGATACATCCCTCACTTATGTATTTAGATGTCCTATCCCCTCTCTGATGCATACCTCCCCTCTCAGATACATTCCTTCCCTATGTATCCGGATGTCTGCTGATGTATCCGGAAGTCCAGTGATATACCTCCTCTCTCGAATACATCTCTCCCCTATGTATCCGAATGTCTGCTGATGTATCCGAAAGTCAAGTGATATTGTATCTGAAATCCATAAATTTTAAGGGATTTTTGTAATTTGAAAAGGAGTAGAAAAATAATGTAATTAACTCTTAACACTATGAGATTAATGTAAATTATACTAAATTATAATACTAATATATTTTCCAAAGCAAGGCTAGCTAGAAAATAAAAATGTTCTACGTACATACGTAAAGTAGCATCATAAAATTCCAAGAGAATATATACTTGGGGTTTTTTCTTTTTTTATATTTCATTTTAAACCATTTTTTTGGTCAAGCAATAGTTAAGAAAAGAGAGAATTTATGATCCAATAACTTATTAGTTGAATTAGAGAATTTTTGATCCAATAACTTATTAGTTGAATTTGATTGACAAGAGTTCTTGACTTGCAAGCAATTAAGTTGAAGACGATGGTGGAATATTACTATAGTTTTTGCATAAATAATGTCAATTTTAAGTGAAAACGATGTGGAAAATAGAGAGAAATTAGATAAATTATTAAAAATTTATAACTTTTGTCTTGTTTTTCATCGGCCAGTATTTGATATCTGTATATATCATTCCGTATATTAATACTGCATAACTACTCATTAGAAGGATATATATATATATATATATATATCGCTTCTTATTATCATAACTTTTTTCATATTCAAAACTTCGAATCAGGCAAGAAGCTAGTGTTAATTAAGAGTACCGATTCAATTTGACCCAGTAATTGTAATCAAAACTTTATATTAATCTTAAGAAATTCATTTAATATGTAGAAATTATTGATTTAACACCCAATAACTTAAAATAATTAGAATTCTAACTCTCATAAGCTTTAAATTTTAGTTTTACTTCTGAAATTCAAAACTTCTAATTATAATTTGGATGACATTAAAAAAACAAATCAACAGGAAAGTGGTCAATAATGGTTTAGGATCTAGGCAAGAATATATTAATCTTTTTTAATTGTAGAAATTATTTATCAAAGCAAGTTGCTTTAATTTTGGTTCAAAAATATATAACTAATCTCAACTTGTACGATATATACAAAAGAGGTATTTTGATACCAAATAATTGCAAGTGCTTAAAGGCATGATCCCAACTCCATGTAAGAGCTCTCCATTTAATTTGAGTTGCATTTCAAGAGCTTGAAAGATCAAAAGAATTCTATTATTTTTCAAGAAAATATTTTTAAAAATTTATTTTTTCGACACTTACTAGGCCTACTTCTATATTATCTATATATGTGTCTGATAAGAAACTTTGATAAATTGATGTCATATTGAGGTATATATATATTTACTATTTGATAAATGAATCTATTAGATGTGTAACACACTATCAAAGACTATGATCTAGTGATTGAAATTCTTTTACTCTTTATTGGATATCTCTTTTCTTTGAACCTTGCAAAGGTAGAACTTCTTGTTGAAAAGTGTTTTACAATTCCACTCTCATAATAACTAACATGTAAGCCTAAATCAATTAATCTAAACTTCGAATACGAAATGATTGAAAAAATAGAGGGACCCTTTTAAGGAAAATATACACATTAGACTTTGTCATGTATTGCCTCAGAACCCTACAAAATTCCATATTGACCCCTCTCTATCTCTATATGTGTGTTTTAGTCACTTTGATTTGATGTTGGTGAATCATGAATTGGTCTTAATCATTATTGGAACACGTCGATAATTCCATATAAGGGAAAAAGTGAGTAAATATATATCATACTAATAATCATTTCAAAATATAATATACCAGTGTAAAGAGTAAAAAATGTTGGAATTTGTTTTTTTTTTGCCAAAACTAGTGACCGTTTATATCACTTTTGTTTTTCAAGTATATTGATCTGATTAATTCAAATCTAACGATTAATTTGATTTAATAACATAATATTAGCTCAATTTTATTGATGTTGCGAATGCGAAATCATTTATTTCTTAGGACGAAGATGTTGCTCTTAATTCTTTCCATTTCTCTCGATTGGTATGCTTATATGAAAGGTAAAATATATATTTTTATATAATTTTCATCCTACGAATTTTTAATTAAAGAATGAACAAATTTCACACGTCTCATCACACTTTTTACGATAAAAAAAAGAACCTTCACTTTTTCAGAACAACATACACACACTCTCTCTCTCTCTCTTAATTTTTTTTACTTTAAATTTTATAATTCACTCTCTCAACCTTCAGAATTTTGGAGGAGGCACATTCGAAGGTTGGCCAATTTTGACTTTTCTTAAATAAATAAACTATGCACCAAAAAACTTTTTTATTTATTTATTCGGTGTTTAAAAATTAATAATAATAATTTTGTGTTCATTATTATTTGTATTCGATTAAATTTGGATTTGAACTCAATTCTCT
This sequence comes from Solanum tuberosum, assembly GCF_000226075.1. Taxonomy (NCBI): domain Eukaryota; kingdom Viridiplantae; phylum Streptophyta; class Magnoliopsida; order Solanales; family Solanaceae; genus Solanum; species Solanum tuberosum. Next base: position 242,197 of record NW_006239415.1, on the reverse strand, counting down.
CATATTCGTGCTGCAAAGTTCATATTAGAGATAAAAAAAAATCAATAAAACCTAGTATAATTTGAATTTGAGACTTTACTTAAGAATGAAAGAATATTACTATTCATCATGATTCTTGTATATAGATATGCACCAAAAGTTTATAATATATATAAAAATATTATATATGTATATATTAAAATAAGGGTTTGACAAAATTAGAGCCATTGATTATATTTTTTGGTTATTAGGTCTTGGAAAAAATTATTATAAATAGGACTGCCTTTTCATGGTATTTCATTCTAGTCAACGTTGATGAACTCAATGTTTCCAGATATTACTTCATCATTCTGTTTCAAATTTATTTGTTTTGACTTTATTATAAAGAAAAAGATTTCTAAGATCTTAGTATAACTTGTATAGTCTGTTTTATAGTAGCTAGTGGTGGAAAAGTAATATTAAGATAATTAGAAAAGGTAATTTAAAATTTTGAATAACTAATTATATAATTTGTATAACAAGTGTTAGTGGAAGATAATATATTCACACTTCATATTTATGTTAGTAAATAATTATTAATGCAAGACATGATTTATATATAAACTTTCTAGGAGTGGCAAAATCAAACCTAATTCGTCTAATCTGTTTAAGTTTGGGCGAGTTATTGACACACACATTCATTAACTCAACCCATTCTAATTCAACTCATTTCAACCTATTAAAAATTGGGTTGTAATCTGAATTGACTCATGAAAAATCTTGTCAAAATATTCTTAATTATATAGCCTAATAAAGAAAAATAATATTTTTATTAGGTTCTAAAATATTTCAAAAGGACAAATAAAATAATTAAGCTTAGTAAAAATTAGGTTGGGTGAGGTCTTGACTCTTGACCCGTAATGTAACCCATTGCTTAACCTATTTTATAACCAAACCCGTTTTGACCCCAAGCAAATTTGGTTTGGATCAGATCTTGATCTGATTGTTATCTTAACCCATTATGACCTGTCCAAATATGACACAGCCCACCCAATTACCACCCCAAACTCTTACATAACTTCCTGACATAATATTTTGCCTATTCATCATCTACAATTTCTCTCTAATTAACTCTAACTATTATATTATTTGATTAGATGTATACATTATCTCAATTTATATACTGATTTTCTATCATTTGTATTTTAAGAGTCAAATTTCGAAACAAATTTAGGAGTATGAAGTTAATCATGATAGCAAGTTGTAAACCAAGTGGAGACAAACTGTGGACATGATTAATCAATTAAATTAGATGCGTTTTCAAGTAATCACATGTAATTATATAGAGTGATTTAATATTAACTTTTTGGATTTAATTTGTTGTTTAGTATTTAATTTGCTCCCATCAACATTTCCTAATAGGGAAAAAGTTGAAAAGAGAATACATTAAAATATTTTATAAGACTAGTTGTGTTTTCATCGATTATTTAATTTAATTAATGGTACACCTTAATCTATTATTTTAATTATCCCCCCTTTTCCAATCAAATTCAATGTCCTCCATAATAGTTTTTTAATCTTTAATAATCTTTTAAGATGTCAGAATCATATAATTTAGATGGTGGCATTAAAAAAATAATGATTATGACTTCAAATAATATTTTAGAAGATAAATCTTAATCTTTCTTAAAGTGATATTAAACCAACCAAATTTTAATGGTTGAATTTAAATTTAAATTCCAAATAAGGCAAGGATATCATTAACAAAAGTGTGAGTAAATTTTTCTCTGTTTTTTCTTTGAGTATAGAAAAGTGAGAATTGAAAATTTAATTTTAATACTCGCTCACTTAATTGTTTAAACTAAAATTAGCAAGCAGATATCTAATATATGTAGAAATGTGAATAACTATATATAATTGATCAGAAAAAAGTAAACGATGAAGCAGATATATAGACTAAATATTTGCAAATAAATTAGAGGCAATAAAGGACCAATTAAGTAAACATAGTACAAATTGACACTAAATAGTTGTTAGTAATTATATGTATATTATATGATAAACAAAGGTGATTATGATTAATTATTAGGGTTTTGTGTAAAAGGTTTCTTTTAGGTCCCTAATTAATCCTGCTTGCTTTTGGGGGACATATAAACCATATATGTAAAATCCACTTTCTACATTTCCCCCCTCCCCTTTGACTTCCTCTTGTTGTAGCCAACCCTATCATCATAACAAGTCCACAATAATTCCCCAATTTTAGTGCCACTAAGGTGATTTTTACCCCCTCCCCCCCCTCCCCCCCCCCCCCCCAAAAAAAAAAAATTAAATTTGTTTTTAAAAAATAT
>NW_006239415.1:229617-239537 GCF_000226075.1 Solanum tuberosum | reverse complement strand
GGTATTTTTTACCCCCCCCCCCCACCCCCCTCCAAAACCAACTAAATTCTTGTGTTTGATAGTTAGAAAATATATTTATCAAATGGAAAATATTGAATATGCCTACTCAATTGGAATAACAAATCTGTTTATCATAAAGAGAGATTCATTGTTCAATACGTATACTTAATTTTTTTTGTTTTGTCTGCTTCGAGCTTTGTGATGCCTTGTTTTCAACGCTTTGAGTGGTAGATTAATTTTTTAATTATGAAAAGGAAAATACCAACTAAAGAAGCTTTTTGCCATTTCCTATTCTCCAACATAGAATCTTAGCCTATATGTCTCTTGATGAGGCAAATCAAATTATATACTGTTCAAAACCTTAACCTAAAACCCGTAGTAATTAAACATCATAGTACAAGGGTCAAATTAAAATTATAACTTTAAAATGTTATGTTTGAATTTACGATCAAAATCTGAATTATATGACACATAAATTGGGACAACTACAATATTGAAGTTCATCAAGATGATTAAATTATGCTACTACTTTTATGTAGGGAGTAACTAAATTAAAGAAGCTTTTTACCATTTCCTATTCTCCAATGTAGAACCTTTGTCTATATCTCTTGATGAGGTAAATCAAATTAACTTTTCAAAACCTAAACTTGACAAACACAAAACCTAAAACCCCCATCATAGTACAAGGATCAAATTAATATTATTCACATTTGGGACGGAGGGAGAGTAATTATTACGATCAAAATCTGAACTATATGATGCATAAATTGAGACAGTGGATATTTTGTAGCAAGAATATATGACATATCTGAATTTATGATCAAAATTTGAACTATATGACACATAAATTGAGACGATCGAAGTATTTTGCATAGAGAATATTGGACTTAGAGAGGATGAAATAATTCTTCAACTACTTTTATGTAGAGTCAACTTTTTCTTTCTAGACACACAATTGAAGCATCAGTAGAAATACATACTTATTACTTTAGTCGAAGAAAAAAATCTAAGATAGATATACACACAACTATATACATTGACTTTTTTTTACATATGATTTTGGTGCAGACACCATTCATGGCAATCCACATGATAAAGCATTAATTTGGTAGATTATTATATATCTAGTGGACTTCCCATTGTATACCCAAAAAGAAAAATTAAAATGGACAAGAGTGCATGAATTTGGTAAATGTTTAATAGCTGATCAAATCACGTTAAATTATTTTCTTAATTATCGTATTGATCATGAGTGTTTGATTTCTCTATCTTTTATCTTCTTTCTCATCATCTCCCCTCCCCCCTTTCATATTTAAAGGGGTTGCGTTTTGATGTACTAAATTTCTACTATGCGCGACGTCTGGAGAAGGTTTGTCCACAAAAACAAAAAAAACCTATTGAATTAAATAAACAAAACCCTAATAAAACAATTGGTACTCATTTCTTACAATTACAATTGTTAGCTATTTTGATGTGACAAGACAATACAATGTGATCATTACCTATATATGTGAGTTAATGAATGACCTCTCAAAGGTCCACATCATTTATAATCATGACACGTGGCAGTAACCCATGATCTTCCCATCAGTCTCTCTGTACTTACCATCACTAGTTTAAGCTCTGACCCGAGTAGTATGAGGCACGTGAAATTTCGTGTGTATTTTTTATCGTTTCGTACATGGAATAAGATAAATAAATATTTTTTCCGTCCTATTTTATGTGACACCATTTCCTTTTTGGTCAGTCTCAAAAAGAATGTTACATTTTCTTATATGGTAAGTATTTAAAAATACAATTCCTCTTTTATCATTTATGGTCCCATTTAATCTTAAAATAATACTCCAATATATTTATGAGGAGAGAGAAAAGTGAGTTTACTTTTTAAAGAACAGTTTGGTAAACATTTCAAAATTTTCATTTATTTCTTAAATTTCGTGCCCGATCAAATATTGCCACATAAAATGAGACGAAGAATGTATATATATTTCACTCATCTAAAAGTAAGCATAAGATAATATCATGTTATTTTCAAATTTTATCTCGAAATTATTATTAATATCCTTTAACACAGGTATCAAACCGTATATGTCTCACTTACTACTACTGAGATTTCAGAGTTTACAGTTTTGCTTTTTTAATTTGTTTGATTTATTGCAGGGCTATGCCTTTATTCAAAGAGTAGAGGGGCACTGACTTCCATGTGTTATCAATGGCACTCTCTCTACTTACACTTCTCTGCCTAGATTCTCCTTCATTTAAATTATGTGATAAATTATTAATATTTGTGTTCATAAAATATATTGTAATTATTGAATAACGTTAATATCCTATCTATGATGAAATTATAGGAATGAGTATGGTATGATATACTCCCTTTATCCCTTTTTAGTTGTCCACTTTAGAAATGACACACAGATTAAGGCAACAATGATTAGCACAGTGAAGTTATAATTTTACCCTTATGACAACTTTTCACTTTCAAAATTACAATCACTTCTTTGAATTCAAGTGAAATAAATTGGAGGGAAACAACATACACTTTTAGAAATTTTCAAGAAGTGTAAATAATGGTATAATAGGAAAAAAATTGTTGTCCTTTCTTGATTTGTCAAAATGGACAACTAAATAGAGACAACTAAAAAAGGAAATATGGACAACTAAATAGGGACGGAGGGAGTATATCGAATTATCATATTGTATCAAAATTTTAATATAATAATTTCAGTATTATGATATTTGGTGTGGTATATGATACTCCCTCCATTTCATATTAATTGAATTTTTGAGGCATTTTTCATTTTTCAAATTAACTTACTTGTTCAATTTTTAAGACTACTTTTAGAGTCTTCTTCCAATTTTACCCTTCATTTGGATCTTCAATGTGATGACTTCAATAAATTTGACAATAATTAATAAGGATAAAAATGGAAAACTATGTTTAATTTATGTCTTAATCTACCTTTCTTAAAGGGTGTGAAACACCTCAAAAATTCAATTAATATGGAATGGAGGGAGTATACATTTTTAACTTTTTTAGTATTCAATACGGTATTTGGTATTTAGAAATAACTTATTGAAATACCAATACCATACCGAAGTATATAGTTTAAATAACACATATATATTACTAAAATACTAACAAATATGTAACCTAGTATTAGTACTCGTTTGGTGTGAGGGATAAGAATAAATAGTCTTGGGATAAAAAAATAGTCCTGGGATCAAATTTAGATGTTTTGTTTGGTTGACATGTTTGGGATAACTTATCCCACCATTTATAGCATAGTGATGGGATAAGTTATCTCATATACATGGTGGGATAAGTTATCCCAAGATAACTAATCCCAAGATAGTTAATCCTGGGATAACTAGTTCCCAACCAAATGTTTAGAAGTTGAATCTTTGAAACTCTATTTTGATTGATATGTAATTAATTAACAAAATGAGTTGTTTGTACTTTATTTTCAATATATATTTCTACATGTGTAATATGTTAGTATGATACAATTAAGATATTTTTTTAATTGTTTAAGTCATAATACTCTATTATACCAGTATATATTAGTCGAAGTTGAACAAATTATAGTTACCGATTTATCAGACTATAGAATACTGAAACCGAACTTTAATATACCGAACCAAACAGAATTGAATTGATATGAGAATAATATAATGTTTTAAAAATCGAATACCAAAATAACGATATCGAAACTTTCAAATATCGTATCGTACCATACCATGCCCACCTCTAAACGAAGCTAAACTGATCAATGGATTGTGATAATTTGGGTTAGAGTCATAATTAGTACTTCATGACACTTATTTGGTAGACTTAATTAAGAAATAAAGTCATGTTCTTAATTACTATAATTTATAACTTTAGTAGATAGCTAGCAGTATTTAATTTAATCCTAATAATAACATCACAATCTCTATCACATGTTATAGCCTCTTCCCTTCGAAAGAATACTATGCGATAGCTCGTAAATCATATCAGATACAAACCATTTAATAATATTTGGAATACTTATTAATTAATTTCCTTTTGTATTTATTTATGGGCACAGTAGAAACTTGTTGGTTTTTTATTTGAATGATAAGAAAAGTGATGCAATATTCTGATATAAATTCTCTTTCTTCCTCTCATTCTTTTTGCTTCTCTTATTTTTTTCTCATTCATCTGCATCATGGTTTCTAACTGCTGTACATCTATTTATTTGTTTCCTAGCTACTTTAATTATTTCAATGGTAGTAACTACTTATTATTTGGGGTATAGTTTGATTGGATCTAGGGTCTATTACATTTTTTTCTCTATTTTTTCCAAGCATACGTTTAGATAAGTGATATTTGTTAGATATAACTTTTAAAAGTTAAGATCAGATTAATTTAACAAGCATTTTTTAATTATGATTAAAATATTAAATTTGAAAATCATTTTTTTCAGTTCGTTAATATATATGATTAAGATATTACATTTTGCTACTCAGTTATTTCAATTTGTAAATTTTACATTGAAAAACAATAAATCCATAGTTTGTTATACAAGTTCAAAACTTCAACTAAATTTAATAGCATCAAATTATTCTCTCTATTTCTATTTATACGTCGTCCTTACTAAAAATAGGTGGTCCTTAATATTCCATCCGTCCACTTTTAATTGTCATGATTTTTTTTAGAGTCAAACTATAAGAACTTTGACTAACATTTTACGATGTATTTTTTCATTACATTAATATGCAAAAAATTACAATTTATAATACTTTTCATATAGTTTTTGATTGTCTAAATCTTTTGTTTAAAGTATCGAATTAATGTAATCTAATTTAATTTTGAAAATTACTCAAATTGACTAAATATTTGACTTCAAGAGAATACATGCCTACTCATTGGTAGTGAAAAAACAAAAACATAGATATGTTTACGAAGCCAAGAGAGCCACTCATCTGAGCCAGCGAATTCGAATTCTGCTATGCCGGTGCACAAAGTAAGTAGACAAGGGACTACGTAAATCTTTGGTCTGTCTATCATTGCCCATGTTGAATTGACTCCTTTTTCTCAGGCAAGAGGACCCCTACTAATATTGACTGGCCTGTTGATAGGCAAATAAGGGTACAATAGTAAACTTAGGGACGTGAAATCTTAAAATGGTGACATATGAATAGGAATAGAGAGTAGTATTTACTATCATAGTACTCCCCCTTTTTTTCTTCATATATTCCCCATTTTAGCTAAATTATATTTACTAAATAGTATCACAAATAATTTCAATACTCTAATTACCTTTTATAGATCCATTGAAAATTAGAACTATTCTTTCACTCCCATCATATGTTCTTTAATTCAATTTTCAGACTAATTTTTAAATCAATTTCCTAACTTTATGATCACAAAACGTTTTATTTGTTTATATGGATTTAGGAAAAGGGAGGGGACAGGGAAGTTTACCGATTAAACTTACAAACTGAAAATTTAATGACTATCAAAATATTTTGGCGATTGATATTGCAGATTATAACAAATTTAATATTTTAAACAAGTTAAGATGGTTATTAAATTTATCTAATCTTGATCGTTAAAAAATATATTAGACAAGTGTCACTCATCTAAATGTGTATTTGAGGAAATAACGAGAAAGTGTAATGAAGATAAGCGCGCTAAATCCTACTCCCTCCATGTTTTTTATATATATGTCATCCTTACTATAAATAATTGCTCCATAATACTTGTCATTTCATAAAATCAATGCATAAATTACAATATTCTTTCTATTTTACCCTTGTGAGTTGTTAGTCTTGAAAATATACATTTGACCAACATATATAGAAAAACTAAGTGAATAATTCATGTTCATTGCCAAATTAATTAATCAAAATAAATTAATTAATATTCATTGATTGAAAAATTGACAAAAATTAAATAAAGATAGAATAATAAACTTACTTATTTTCCTAATGCACGTGAAATAAAAAAATGGTGATATATAAATAAGAGCGGAGGAAGTAGTTTGATGGTTAGAGGCTTTAAATGCACATATATATCCTTTCTGCTTTAATTTTTATGATATTATTCGAATTTCGAGAGTAATAGTCACGAATTTGAACATACCATCTTTTAGAGTTTTAAAAAATAATTTACATATTTAAAAATTACATAAAACGTATTTATAAGTCACAAAAATAACAATTTAAATATTTCAAAATTTTGTGAATCAATCACAATTAAAAAAAATAAATCTTATTTAACTCTCAAAATTGAAACATATCATATAAACTAGGGCAAAACAAATAGAGACTGTGTGTTTATTAGAGCAGATATAGATTATAGTGCCGTGTGTGTATGTGTGTGTGTTCAAGATTGGGAAGGAGAGGGTTAGGGGAAAAACTTCAAAGGCTATTAAATTGAAAATAAATGCAATTTCTCTAGATTCTTTTGTTTTTTTTCTCTTCTCATTAAAATTAGTGAATTCATCCGCGCTTTGCGGTCATGAAAAACACAAATAATTTACTAAATATTATTTACATAGAAGAGGTATTTTATATATATATGTCTTCTTATGTATATTTAATATATTTGAATTTTAGTTGAAATTTTTAAATACATTTTGAGAATTTCTTCTTACATAAAAAGAATATAAAATAAAATAATTATATTATACCTTCCTATAAATGTATAGATGTATAATTTGGTTCCATAGGAAAAAAAATATGATTTTTTTTACATGTAATATCTTCTTTAGATGAAAGAGCGTTCTTGTAATTTATAATGATTTAAGATAAATAACAAAAATACACTATTTTTGAAAGTGAAAAAAAAACAATAGAAGAAGAAATAAATAAATATAGTTTTAAAGAATAGGTGATATGTATTGGATTTGGTAACTATAATTAATATACTTTTACTGTAAATAATTAATAGTTACAATTAAATAATGCGTAATATTTTAATCGTGGAACTTCTACGCACCAATTAACTCTAATGCAAAATAATAATTTTTATAACATGAAAAAAATATAATTAGTGTTCTTGTCTTTAAAAAGTCAAGTCAATTAATTGTTGTTATTATAATTTCAAAACATTATGAGCATGCAAGCCAAAATGAACTCAAACAATGATGACCCAAAGTGCCCTCTTCTCATATTTATTCTATATTTAAGTTATTTATCCAGATACAATATATATTTGACTAAATACACATACATCATCTTCTTATTTTGAATTTTAGAGATAAATCTAGCACTAATTTATAATACTAATTAGAACTAAAAGAAATTATAGATTAATAACAATAGGAAGTTCGTACGAGAATTAAACATAAGAGTCATCATAAAGATACACAAGAAAGAAAGAATGAAAGAAATAATACAATACATATATCATTGCGACTTTTAATCATTAAAATAAAAAATAGAAGGAAAAACAAAATCAATACATATTGTCTAAGATCTTGTCATATCCACTTCACAAGCCTATCAATATTCAAGAGCTTTTCTTTTTTTTTCAAGTCAAACAAAAGCAGAGAGACATCACTCTTGTTGATATCCACTTCACAAATCTATCACTATTCAAAAGCTTTCTTTGTATAAAAATTAAATTTAATAGGCATCTTAGAGATATATATATAAAAAAAAGAAGTAAAAAGGAATAGTACAATACACATATCATTAAAAATAGAAGGAAAAAGAAATCAATACATAATTATCTAAGTTGTTGTCAGTATCCACTTCACAAGCCTATCAATATTCAAGATTTTTCTTCTTCCTCTTCTTCGTTTTCAAGCCAAATAAAAGCATGAATATGATACTATAGTAAAAATGAAGGATAACTTTGGATAAAATCTCACGAAACAAAAATATGAATTTATATAGAAATAATAGAGGAATATCATAATGTATCTTAACTTTCATATTTAATATTTAAGGGTTATGAATATGAAAAGTTGTAAATTAACGGAGTTATGAATATATGCACATTATATCTAATAAAGAAGATATATCATAGTGGGAGATGAAAAATTGAGTAATTGAATATAAAGAATTTATGAGTTATTAAACTAAAATAAATAATTAAATGAAGAAAAATGGTCAAAAAAAAAAAGAGAAAAAAATAAATATAAATGGAGAGCATAGAAATGTGTCACATCACCTTGTCTGTGTTACTCCTTTATATAAATATATAGATTTGAGATATAAAGAGCAATAGCTAAACAAAAATCTATTAATTAACCCATGTTCAATAAGCCACTAATACATATGATGCTTTATTACAATTTACTTTTTTTTAATAACTATCTAATATTAACAATTTATCAATATGATTAATTTAAACATACATTTTGTAGGATTTATTTATGGAGAAACACCGTCGATTAAAATTTTAGGGATTCTTAAAAATAAAATTTGAAATATCTAATTAAAAGTATGAAAATCGCATTATCATATCTCTACGTGGTGGTATATTACAATTTACAACTACTCATCTGTCTCAATTTATGTGATACTTTTCATTTTTCGAGAGTCAATAAGTTTGACTGAAAATTTACATATGAAATCTTCATTTTAAAAAAATGAAATTTATATATTTGTAAACTACGTAAAAAGTACTATAAATCACAATAATTAATCATTCAAAATATTTAAAAGATCTATGAAATATTTACAATAATTTTTTTATTTTATTTAAATCTTGAAATCTAAAAAATGCCACACTAGAATATTAATATTTGACACTCATTAATCAAAAAATTACAGAAAAAAAATACACTTTTTATTTTATTTTATTTTGGCCTACATTGGCTAAGAATTTGGATAAGCCAAAGAATCCAAGAAAGAAGAAGTTTGTTTCAGACATAATGGCAGATAGGGCCGACAAGTATGGAGTTGTCTTGTCTTGTCATATCAAGTGTCAACTACTTCAATTTAATGTTCCTCTTATAAAATCATATCATATTATTTTTCTTCATATCGGTTATCGATATTTGCGTTGAAGTCTGATTAAAAAAAATTAGAAACTAGTTATGATGTTCATCACTAACATATGGCTAAATAACAAATAGCTAATAAAAATAGAATGTAAGACAATTTTTTATTGTTTAGCGATAAAAAATATCTTTTTCTTTGATAGTTAACGTCATAAAGACAAATTTAATTGTACCACCAAAGAGTGGTGAGGTCATTAGGATTCACAAGAGGTTTCAGATTCAAATCATTGAAATAGATAACTTCTTGATAGAAAGTGTTTTTACTTTACATAATTACCAAACATGACTTTGAATTAGTCTGAGTTAGGAAGATAATAACATACCAGGTGTATTCTCAGAAGTGAGATCTGAAGAGAGTAGAGTATACATAAATCTTATTCCTGTCTCGTAGAGATAAAGAAGGCATATGAAAATAAGAGTAACTGCAATGGACTAAGATTTTGCATTTCTAATTCTTTAGACCATCTCCAACTCACCTCTATTTTACTCTCTACTCTCTATATTTGGAGAGTAAAATAGAGAATGAACACTCCAATTCACCTCCAAATCACCCTCTACTCTTCAAATTTAGAGAGTTGAATAACTACTATTCACACTCTCTATTTCACTTTTTTATTATTTAATTATTATTTATATTACTTTCTAATTAACATATTATTTTACATATAATTCCATTAATTAAATATCTAATATTCATAATTCTTTTTTAAATGTAATATGATATTTAAAAAAAATATTATTTAATATATACTATTTTAATTTCAAATTAATAGTATTTTAATTTATTTTTCTAATTTTCGTGAATAATAAAATTTTATTTTATTATTAATTTTCATTATAAAGAATACGCAAAATTAAAATGGCAAGATGAAAAAATTTAATTTAAAAATACAATACATGATATGATAATTTAAATACAAGATAACAATACAATATAAT
>NW_006239415.1:229284-229504 GCF_000226075.1 Solanum tuberosum | reverse complement strand
TATTTGAGATCACCAACACCTAACGATGTTGCGAGGCTTCTACACATTGGTGAGCAGCGTGATTTCCCAAGAATGTTAGGTAGTCTAGATTGCATGCACTGGAAATGAAAAAATTGTCCAACAGCATGGGCTGGGAAATACGCAGGTCATAGTGGATCACCAACAATTATTCTTGAAGTTGTTGCTGATTATGACCTTTGGATATGACATGCTTATTTTG
>NW_006239415.1:130438-228452 GCF_000226075.1 Solanum tuberosum | reverse complement strand
ATTAAAAATTATATAAAGTAATTATTTGGAAAAAAAGAAATAAATGATTTATATTATGAAATAAGAAAATAAGAATGAAATATAAATAATAATATAATATTGAGGAGAGAGAAAAAAATTCCCTTTTAGAGAGTAAAATAGAGAATTAAGTTGGAGTTGATTGTCTGAAAAAATAGAGAACTCTATATTTGGAGAGTAAAATAAAGGATTGAGTTGTTGATGCCCTTATAGTGACAAATAATTCAGTGTTTTCTTTATGTTACAACAGTAGCATAGTTATTTTCACATATATAAATTTTACAGCTTTGTTTACTCTAAAAGAATTTAACTTGGATATTCATTTTTCAGTGATAAATTTTGAATGAAAAACTGCATTAGGCAATGGCCCAAAACCTTTTCCTGCAAAATAAAGCTGACCCAGTTTTTTTCCGATCGTCTTCTAGATAATGTAATTGGACGTCCCAAAGAAATTTTCGCGCAAGATCTTGTATTCGCGATATGATGGATTCTTCGTCTCTGATAATGATAAATCCCTGCACATGAGTTGACGAAAACTTGAGTTTGATCATAGTTGAAATGTCTGGTATACGCATGGACACAATATGAGCACTCCATACATAAACATAACACGGAAATTACTAAGCTGATTATCATTGTTCCAACCTAATAGTAGTATTCTTTCAAGCTATGTTGCTCAAACTCTCCAAAACTGTTGTCACACTCGTGTCTGTTCCTTAAAAAATACACTACTTTTGGAGGATCCACACACAATCATCGACATTTTTGAAGAGTCTGAGCAACATGCCTTTCAAGGGAACATTCTGTTTTCAGTGTCTTAATGATCGTGGATAAGAACGACCAGTCGGTTTCATCCAAATATTATCAGCTCGAATGAGCCTAGAACTCTAGATGTTTTGAAGGAACTTCTAACTCCCACACAGATTTTAGTCTAGATGTTTACTAAACCTTTTTGCTTGGAGTAATCTCTCTGATGTAAAGAGTTTCGTAGATTTTTTTGATTTTGGATTTTTACAGGACCAACAAGAGATTTTACTGCGAGGACCATGACAACGAGCAGCAAAATATTATGAATTGATTGACATTTTGTAGCCTCACAAGCATCTAATTCTGAACGAAATATGTTACCTGAGGTTGAAGGATACGATCCATTTCCAGCATGATATCCTCAAGCAAACAACCTTCATCACGGCCTTTATAGTGAGAGAGAAGATTGTTGGCATGCAACAAATCATAAGAGCGTGGGTACGTGGAGAATGGCTCACACCTACAAAAACCAGTCAGCATCATTATAGCACCTTTTAATCAGAATAGAACTTTATAAGGTATATCTAATTCATAATACCCTACCAGTCATGAAAAGTCCCTATATGACCCCTATCATAAACGGCAGAAAGGGTGTTGTTCATTGTTACAGGAACTACGTTCATCACCCAGACCGGCCATGTACTAAGAGCGACTGCAAATCCACCAAGGGAAGCACTCATGTCCATTACATTACGTATTTCTTTCTCGTTTACATCCATCAGTCTCCAGTAATGACGAACTTGATCTTGCCAATAGATTGTATCTGCTAAGAACTTTTCTCGATCAATACCTGCAGCAAACAGATTATATCATGTTTAAGCAAGCATCCTTTCCCCAAAAGAAAGTAAAAAAGAATTACTCATATACGTTTACCAATGTTAAAAGAAAATGGCTTCAAAGTTGTATGTGGAGCTCAGTTGCATTCTTCCTAAATACATCTAGTTGATCTATTACTTTCACAAAAGTATATGATCAGGACTAAGATTCTTGTAAAAAATTTACCCTTTATACTATAGTCTTATAGTTTTATGGTACCATAGACATTAGAGGAAACACTCATAGTATGAAAAATAAAGGTGTTACTACAATCATAATTACTGCTACTTATACTAAATGAAGAAAGGGTGTTTTTCTCGCTCGTGATTACCAATCTGAAGGGATATTTTAGAAGACTTATTTGACGGAATATAAAACTTTACATTGTATTACATTTTCATTCATTTTAAGATTGTTGCCAAAACTAAACAACTGGGCAGCAGAATAATCAATTAATTGAATAGAACACCAAGGAATAGAATTCACAAACCTAGCCGACTAAGACTTTGTGAATACTCTGAAAGACGTTGTGGCCGAGGCGGTAGTTTCTTAGTATTAGATGATGTGTCACTTAGGGTAATACAGTTCCTCAGAGGTGTTTTCCATGATGGTTTAAAATCATCCTGAGAATTACAGATGTTTACAAGTTTCTCCTCTGCATTATGCTGGAGACATGAATTATTTTCTTGCTTAATCCAAATTGCTGTTTGAACTTCCCGTGCAATGAGCTTCCAGCACATTCCAGAAGTCAGATGTACTAATTGTCCCATATATGTGGAAAATCCTTATCCTTTCTATAAGCTGGTGGAGCCGAATAGACAAAGTATCCATCTGATCTTAATAGGCGGTTAACTTCCTTGAGTAGAATACCATCTGCACCAACACCCAGGGAATTAATGAATGGAAACATGGACCTTTTAATCCAACTCAAAATTTACCATGCGTACATGACACGCAGGGCTACCAAAGAATTCTCATGCTATGTTGCTCGGACTCATCAAAAATACCACCATGTGTGTATTTGGATCCACCAAAAGCTATGCATTACCTGAGGATCTGACACGGTGCAACAATAATTTTGCAGGGTCCAAGTAACACAGTTCTCATGTAGATTATTCAGTTATCAAGAATGGCATCATAACAGCATCATGCAGAAATGCAAACTATGTGGTCATACCACATGAAAAAAGTATTTCACGTTACTTCTTTCACCATGAAGAAACAAAGTTATGTTCTTAGTCTGAGACTGAGCTATGACAATTTAATAGTAATGAGAGTTCGTTAAGTAGACTTCATTGATGACTAGAATTGTTTAAGAGTTTCAAGACTATTACAAAGTGGAAAGAGAAGCTACATGTGCCTAGTAGTATGAGAGGCAAACAATGGCATTTGTCTTTCAAAATCAGATGAATGCTATCCTATGCCTAGAGGACAGGAATCTTTGAGAAAATCCAAGGTGTGCTTGACTTATGAGGACTTGTTT
Organism: Solanum tuberosum; assembly: GCF_000226075.1. Taxonomy (NCBI): domain Eukaryota; kingdom Viridiplantae; phylum Streptophyta; class Magnoliopsida; order Solanales; family Solanaceae; genus Solanum; species Solanum tuberosum. The sequence goes on along the minus strand of NW_006239415.1, from coordinate 225,328 downwards.
TGTGAATGTACATTAACTTTGCTTCTGACATGATAACAAATTCCAAAAGTACAATTTTTGAGAATCTAAATGTCGTTTCAGTAATGAATGTGCAGGATGTAGGGAGCCAAATATTCACTAAACGTCTCCAGAGTTAATCTCAAAGCAGTAGCATATAGCAAAAACACATTTAAGTTTTAAGATTTTCCTATATAATGACGCAGTGCTCACCATTTTCATGCCAATCAACTCGACATCTGGAACAATGCACCATCTCAAAAGAGTTGCTAGGATATGGCAGCTGCTTTGTTGCTATAGCAGATATTGTTGCACCGATTCCTCGTTCCAAAGCAAACTGAATTTGGTTCTCATGACCATCTTTAGGAGCAAAGGACATTGTTTCTATACTTAAAGGAAGAAGATAGGAAGAGAAACTGGCAACACCACAACCAACATCAAGCACTTGAAATACCCCTGCAGATCGTAAGTCACCTTTCTCATTAGTTGTCATATTTTCTAACCTGCACCAAATAAATATTTAAATGAGATACATAAAAACATACATGTCCACCATATTGAGACTAAGTCAAACCTAAGAAGAAATAGATGAATATCATGAGCGGCAGATTTGGATGGAGTCTGTAAGCAACTTTCAAATATGTTAAGTATAGTGGTGGCAAATGGGCGGGTTGAAAATGGGACAACATAAAATGGGTAATAATTCAACCCGCCCATATTTGATATGGGTAAAAATGGATTGGGTAACAAATGGGTTGGGTAAAATACTAGTTTACCCATATTTTCATGAGTAAATAGTACTCTACTTGAGAATTCAACATGAAGAAAATATTTTAGTCATTTTTTAGATGAAAAATGTTGAAAATGCTTCATTTAGTTTTATTGTATCATAAAAGTAAAAAAAAATCCTATAACTTTTCAATATAAAATAAATTAATGTAATAAAAAGGGAAAAACATTTTTAATTTCAAAGTAAATGAATATTTGCATTTTAGGCCTAAAACATGCTTAATGCACTTTAAGCAATGTCAATACTAATACATGATTTGCTTATTTTTTGCACTACTATTTATTATCCAATATAAAATTAAACAAATAAAAATAATAATTATAATTAACAAAAGAAATGTATATTTAAAATATATATTTTTGGAGGGCCAAAGACTTCACCTTTTCAATTATAGAGAAAAATAATTAGTTCTATAGAACATAAAAAGGAAGAGAAGTGACAATATTTTTAGTGATATCATGAATTTTGAGTGAATAAAAGTTAGAAGCTTAACCCATTTGGCTAATCCATATTTTACCCATATTTTTATGGGTTGAATATGGGTATCAACCCATGTAAAAAGTCACTCACCCAACCCATTAAAATATGGACAGGTTACCAAAATATGAGCTCATTTTGCTGGCACTAGTCACAAATCATGAGTTCTCCTCCATCTTTACATTCAAAGCACCAATCTTCTGCAAGTTCTTTGTTGAAAATCTTCTTGCCCCTCTTCGTCGCAATTTGTAGCAGATGAGTTTCTTAAATTGAAATATCAGAGACCAACTTCACTATAATCAAGAAACTTCCCATGTTTAGTTCAGATGATCAAAACTAATATGCAGATATAGCAATTGTTAGTGTAATTTTTTCCCTTTTAGAAAAAATATATACATTAACAAAGAAAATCAAAGCTTGATGATTAGCCTAGAGAATGAAATACCCATTAACAAAACATAACAGAAAAGCAGGTTCTCTTAACACAAAATTCTAAAAAACTCCCAAGAATCATAACAAAATTATAGATTTTCAAACACCCATTGACCTAAAAAACATGAATGTGGTGATCAAGATATCATAAAAATCAAAACAAGAAAAAAAATCAGCATTACTGGTCCAACATAGACGCAAATCACTACATTCTTCAATAGAAAGCTGAATTTTTTTGTACAATGATAACAACCATAGAAAAGAGAATTGGGGGTAATGAAAAGAAAGAGAGAATTGGGGGTAACGAAAAAAGAGAGTATTGAGGGTAACGAAAATAGAAAGATTTTTCTAATAAGGTCTTCTAATAGAAGAGTCCAATTCAACAAAGTTATACTTCTTGGATTAGAGGAATCTTTTCTTGGATACAACAATCATTTACTTATGAGTTAAAGACACAACACTCAACAATCTTCTCTTTTTTCGTGACCCCCAATTCTCTTTTTTTTTCATTACCCTCAATTCTCTTCTATGGTTTATGTTATCGCTAAGCAAAATTTTTCAACTTTCTATTAAAGAAGGTAGCGATTTCCGTTTAGGTTGGACTAATAATGCTGATTTTTTTTCTTGTTTTGATTTTTATGACATCTTTCGATTGATCAAAATGACATTCATGTTTTTAGGTCAATGGGTGCTAAAAGTGTTTGTAAATCTATAATTTTGTTATGATTCTTGGTATTTCTTCAGAATTTTGTGTTAAGAGAACCTGCTTTTCTGTTGTGTTAATGGATATTTCATTCTCCGAGCTAATCATCAAGCCTTGATTTTCTTTGTTTGTTAATATATATATATATTTTCTAAAAGGGAAAAAATTACACTAACAATTGCTATATCTGCATATTAGTTTTAATCATCTGAACTAAAAATGAGAAATTTTCTTGATTATAGTGAAGTGGGTCTCTGGTAATTCAATGCTACAAATTACAACAAAGAGGGGCAAGACGATTTTCAACAAAGAAGAGCTTGCAGAAGATTGGTGCTTTGAATGTAAAGATGGAGGAAAGCTCATGATTATGGGCAAGTCCTTTTGCTAAAAAATTAATTTTATTTTTGGTATTATTGATGAAATAAACTAGAAACATGGTCATCATAAAAATGTTTCCAAATGATGACCATGTTTCTAGTTTATTTCATCAATAATACCAAAAATAAAATTAATTTTTTAGCAAAAGGACTTGGCCATAGTCACAACTCACAAATCATGAGCTCTCCTCCATCTTTACATTCAAAGCACCAATCTTCTGCAAGTTCTTCTTTGTTGAAAATCTTCTTGCCCCTCTTCGTTGCAATTTATAGCAAATGAGTTTCTTGAAATTGAATTACCAGTGACCCACTTCACTATAATCAAGAAACTTTCCATGTTTAGTTCAGATGATCAAAACTAAAATACAGATATGGAAATAATTAGTGTAATTTTTTCCCTTTTAAAAAAATAGCAGAAAAAATATATACATTAACAAACAAAGAAAATCAAAACTTGATGATTAGCCTGGAGAGTATAACACAATAGAAAAGGAGATTCTCTTAACACAAAATTCTAAAGAACTCCCAACAATCATAACAATATTATAGATTTTCAAACACTTATAGCACCCATTGACCTAAAAAACATGAAATGTCGTTTTAATCAACCGTAAGATATCATAAAAATCAAAACAAGAAAAAAAATATGCATTACTGGTCCAACGTAGACACAAATCACTACATTCTTCAATAGAAAGCTGAAAAGTTTTGTTCAACGAAAACATCAACCATAGAAAAGAGAATTGGGGTAAATGAAAAAAAAAAGAGAATTGGGGGTAACGAAAAAAAGAGAGTATTGAGGGTAACGAAAATAGAAAGATTTTTCTAATAAGGTCTTTTAATAGAAGAGTCCAATTCAACAAAGTTATACTTCTTGGATTGGAGGAATCTTTTCTTGGATACAACAATAAGTTACTTATGAATTGCTCACACACACTCAACAATCCTCTCTTTTTTCGTTACCCCCAATTCTCTCTTTTTTTCATTACCCCCAATTTTCTCTTCTATGGTTGATGTTATCGCTAAGCAAAAGTTTTCAGCTTTCTATTAAAGAAGGTAGCGATTTCCGTCTAGGTTGGACTAATAATGCTGATTTTTTTTTCTTGTTTTGATTTTTATGACATCTTTCGGTTGATCAAAATGACATTCATGTTTTTAGGTCAATGGGTGCTAGAAGTGTTTGTAAATCTATAATTTTCTTATGATTCTTGGTATTTCTTCAGAATTTTGTGTTAAGAGAACTGCTTTTCTGTTGTGTTTTGTTAATGGGTATTTCATTATCCGGGTTAATCATCAAGCTTTGATTTTCTTTGTTTGTTAATGTATATATTTTTTCTACTATTTTTTCTAAAAGGGAAAAAATTACACTAAAAATTGTCATATTTGCATTTTAGTTTTTGCTCATTTGAACTAAACATGAGAATTTTCTTAATTATAGTGAAGTGGGTCTTTGATAATTCAATTCAAAGAAACTCATTGCTACAAATTGCAACGAAGAGGGGCAAGAAGATTTTCAACAAAGAAGAACTTGCAACTTGCAGAAGATTGGTGCTTTGAATGTAACGATGGAGGATAGCTCATGATTTGTGACTATGGGCAAGTCGTTTTGCTAAAAAAATCAATATTATTTTTGGTATATTTGATGAAATAACTAGAAACATGGTCATACATAAAATAATTTACCTAAATAGATGACCATGTTTCTAGTTTATTTCATCAATTATACCAAAAATAAAATTGATTTTTTAGCAAAAGGACTTGCCCATAGTAAAATGGGTTCTGTTTGGATTTGGATGGAGTCTGTAAACAAACATCATCAAGTAGAAAACAGAAGGCAAAGATAAGAAATGAAAGTTGCAGTTTTCATTTTAAAAGAGAGTTGTTGGTATTTTTCAAAAATTTAATCAATGAAATTTTATTTTTATCTTTTTGTGGGTCTTGGCACGTAAAAGGAGACAATCTTCTAGGGATATACTCCCGTTAACTTCTCTTTTACCATTACTATTACACTAGGTACTGCATCTCCCAACATCAGTACAAGCACTGGGTAAATCTACCCACTAATGCTTAGGCAGAGAAAAGCCATCATAAATTTGAGATCGATTTCTTTTCATATGCTCTTGACAGAAGAAAATGAATTCTCAAAAAGCTGCAAGTTCAAGAACTGACAGGTATGAACGTGAAAGACCAAAGAGATCATGCATACCTCTCAATATACTCAGATGCCCCATGCTTGAAATGAGTTCCACCGCCTGGAAACCACCAAAGTTGATCCTTCTCATGCACCCAATTTTGTCCACCTTTTACCTCTGCAAGACGTGTATGGTTCACATTGCTCCGCCACACATAGTCTCTACTAATTGGCCACCTTATAGGTATCTTATAATCAGTTGGAGGTGGCACCAAACAAAACAAGCGCCTATCAGGTGGAGGACAATGCCTCTCCAACTCTTCTTTCCTTGAAAGATCTAGTTTTGGCATTAGCTCTTTAATGTAAGACAAGTCATGACATGGGATATACTCATTAAGTTTCAAAGGACAAACATTTACTCCTGTTTCAGGGATATTCAATGGTATCACCTGATACGAAAGAGACACCTTGTTTTTAAACTTCAAAGCACCTGCAAGCAGAATATGGATCAGAACCAAATTTATATGAAATTCAATAAAATATGGAGGAGAATATAAAGAGTCAAGAACGAGCTCAAATTTGAACCTAGACCTGACCCCACCCCAACATACATCCTTGTGTGAAAATGACAGAAAGGAAAAGAACAAATTATTTAAGGAAAACAGAATGTAGAGATCAAAAGGAACAGAACTCGACAGCTGTATAGTTTGCCTCCAGTTTCTTGAGGGAATTGCAGTCTGTACGTCATGATAAAGAGAAAATTGACAGCAACAAATATAACAGAATGGAGAAATCATCAACAAGACTGTTTAGGTTATCTGAGAATAGACATCACATGATATGAAGGGTCTGTTAATACCGCGACATGTGAAAAGGTTACCCACGTTAAATGATTTTTATCATATGGTGCACTGAACTAGAAACAGTAACTGAGATGACAAGAAGCTCAATTTTCTAAGAAGTTATACTTGGACCTAGTTCATATGCAATGTGAATCTTGCAAGTTATAAGCAAATCAAGGGCAAAATAGCCTGCCTTTCCCAATTGTCTTTTAATAGTCATTGCACTCTTTGATATGTTTGGCACTCAGTTTAAGCTATCTCATGTGCAAGGGACAAGGGTCTAACAAAATAGCACATGACTTATCCCAAAAGCTAAGTGTCATAATTCCACCTCTCACTAGCACAAATACCGAGTAACTCTGCCCACCAAGACTTGGGAAAATTGGGGGGGGGGGGGAGGGGGAGATCACCTACTACATATTGTACCTTATCATCGACTACTAGGCCACTAGAATGCTATTTAATACATATCAGGATATCACATTCACCTTATAGAAAAATCCACTTCTTGGAATAGAACTTGTACTTGAATGATTCTACAGAAAATGCAAAAGAACATCTATGTGATAGAATCTACCCAAACAAATATAAATTGGTATCAACTATAGAGCAGTATTTCATGACCAATCATATGTCACTGTTTTTGTTTGTTTGAGTTGATTTTATCAATCCACAGAAACAACACTATCTTTTACCTAGATCCCAGTTCGTGAAACAGCAGAACCTTTCTTTGAAGGGGTATTATAAGCATTTAAAGTTATCTTTTTTCTATTGATCAGTATGCTTAACTGCCAGTCTGCAACTGAATATTCCACTCTGTGCTTGAGAATTACGAATGAATATCTGAAGTCATAACACAAATCTCTTTCCTTAAGGACCTGCTAAAGCCTAAAATCTATAAACCAATTGAGCAAAAACATTCAACATACCACCAGTCGTTGGCATCTTTCACCATTTCAATTACATACTTTCTTTTTTGTGTTCCTATTTTATTGAATCAATTTACAAAATAACTGGAACAACTACACCAGAATCCGCCACCTTTATGTTCCTCCCAAGGAAAGCTAAGAAACATTTTAAAAATGAAACTTCTGCAGTTGTCTTCTAGAACTACATGACCTAAATTCAAGTTAGAAGATGACGTAGGGAAGAAGAATGTTCAGGAATTGCACACCAGAATAAATTGCTATATTTGTTGAAGGAGCTTTGCAAGCAAGGCATCAATTCAATGTTGGAGGCAAAGGCAGGAAGCAAAAGTTCAGAAGAGCTATGCTACATCAATAGAAGCTGCTGCAACTGATAGCAATTCTAGCGACGACAACAAACATTGGAAAATATCCACCATGTCAGCATTGTGGGAAGAGAAATCGTCAACACTTCAAATGTTGGAAAAAACCTGGAAAGTGTTATAACCTTGGTCATGCTGAGATTATTTGCAAGGAAAAAGAACCACAACAATTAAATGGAGCTCAAATTGCAGACGAACAAGAAGAAGATCAATTGTTTGTGGCTACTTGTTTTGCAAGTAGAAGTTCAAGCAAAAGTTGGTTAATTGATAACGGTTGTACAAATCATATGACTCATGACGAAGAGATTTTCAGAGAGCTACACAGATCAGCAATCTCTAAAGTCAGAATTGGTAATGGAGATTATCTTCCTTCAAAGGGAAAGGCACTGTAGCTATTGAAAGCTACTCAAAGTTAATCTCAGATGTACTTTTTGTTCCTGAACTTGATCAAAATTTGTTGAGCGTAGGGCAACTTTTGGAGAATGGTTTTAAGCTTATGTTTGAGGACAAGAAGTGTGTAATCTTTGATCCAAAGGGCCAACAAATCTGTTGAGTTAAAATGAGAGGAAAAAGTTTTTCCTTTGATCCAATAGAGGAAAAGTTGGTTGCCTATCCGAGCCAAGAGATGACAACAAATATATGGCATAAGAGACTCGGATATTTCCATCACAAGGCACTCTTGTACATGTTGAAGAAAGATATGGTTCGAGGACTACCACTTATGGAGGCCGAACACGCAACTTGTGACACATGTCAATTGGGAAAGCAAAGTAGGATGCCTTTTGCCAAGGCAACCTGGACAGCATCAGTGAAGCTTCAATTAGTCCATACTAATTTGTGTGGACCACATAGGACTGCTTCTCTTAACGGAAGTAAATATTTTACAGCATTCATTGATGATATGACAAGACTGTGTTGGATTTATATTCCCAGGTTCAAATCTGAAGTACCTGAAGTGTACTGGAAATTCAGGGCTTTGGTAGAAAATCAAAGTGGTTGCAGGATTCAAATGCTTAGATCAGATAATGGTACCGAGTACACATCTGATCGATTTGAAAAGTTTTGTGAAAATGTAGGAATTGAGCATCAACTCACTATCCCATATACTCCGCAGAAAAATGGTGTCAGTGAAAGGAAGAACAGATCGATATTGGAGATATCGAGATGCTTGTTATATGAGAAGGTCCTACCCAAAAAAGTTATGGGCAGAAGCAGCTAACACTAATGTTTTTTTTTGCTGAATAGGTTGCCAACAAAAGCTGTGAAGGAAAAGATACCTTTTAAGCATGGGATGGGTATAGCCGTCCTTACAAGACTGAATAATCTTTGGTTGTTTGTGTTTCTCTCAAATTCCACAGGCTAAGAGGGACAATTTAGATAGGAAAGTTGAACCTGGAGTCTTTATTGGTTATAGTACAGTCTCTAAAGCATACAAAAATTTTCAGCCTCATACGAGAAAAATTATGGCAAGCAGAGATGTATTTTTTATGGAGAATGAGCAATGGGACTGGAAAAAGTTAACCAGAAGCAGATTACAAGCAATCTACTAGATTTAGATGAGGACATTGATGATCAACCTGTGAGAGGAACAAGGTCGCTCTCTGGCATATACCAGAGATGCAATGTGGCCATTTTAGAGCCTTCTGGATTTGAAGAAACCGTTTCAGATCCCCAAATGGCAAGCTGCAATGGAGGAGGAGCTTGCAATGATTGAGAAGAGTGTGATCTGGTAGCTTGTGGAAAAACCACAACATGGGAAGATAATTGGTGTGAAGTGGGTTTAACACACGAAATTGAATGCTGATGGAAGATTTGTTGTGAAAGGTTACTCACAAATTTTTGGAGTTGATTATTCAGAAACTTTTGCTTCAGTTGCTAGGCTTGATATTGTAAGGTTGTTACTAGCTATTTATTTTTTTTGATAACAAGGGAAACCCGCAGCCGCTACCCTTCGGGTGCACGCACAGGGTACTCCTATGCAATAGCTCGCAAACCACATAGGAGAGGTAACCCGCACTAGGCAAGCCCGGTGCGACGAGCTCGACCCAAAAGGCAAACCCCTTGCTTTCGCCGGCAAGAGGTTTCGAACTTGAGACCTCCAACATGGGAGAAATGTCTTACTTTCTTGGAATGCTGATTTGTCAAACCTAAAATGAAGTGTTCATTTGCCCAAAAAATTATGCAAAGGAGATAACGAAGAAGTTCAAAATGGAAGATTGGAAACCTATGGACACTCCAATGAATTAGAAAGAAAAGTTGATTAAAGATGAAGGTAGTGACAAGGTTGACGAGGCAAGTTATAGAAGTATGGTTGGATATCTCAGGTATCTCACTGCCATGAGACCCGACATTCTGCAAGCAGTAAGTGTCTTGTCTAGATTTCTGAATTGTGCAAGTGAAATGCACATGAAAGCAGCCAAAAGAGTGATAAGGTATGTCAAGGGAACTTTAGACTATGGTGTTAGGTTCGGGAAAAGTCAGAACTTCAAGTTGCAAGGTTATTCTGACAGTGATAGGGCAGGGTCAGATGATGACATGAAAAGCACTTCAGGTTATTGTTTTAGCCTTGGTTCGGGATGTTTTTCATGGTGCTCAAAGAAGCAAGGCATCGTGGTGTCGTCAACTGCAGAAGCTGAATTTATAGCTGCAATAGCAGCTGTTAATCAAGCTCTTTGGCTAAGGAAGATTATGTTAGATCTTGATCTGGAGAAACAAGGAAGCGCAGAAGTGTTTGTGTGGAGAAGTGAAATTGGTTTATTGCAAGTCGGAAGATCAAATTGCTGATGTATTCACTAAGACATTTCATGTTAATGGGTTTGAATTCCTTAGAATGAAGCTTGGACTATGCAGTTCTTGAGCCAGGAGGATTGTTCCAGTTGTCTTCTAGAACTACATGACCTAAATTCAAGCTAGAAGATGACGCAGGGCAGAAGAATGTTGAGGAAGTGCATACCAGAATAAATTGCTATATTTTAGCTGTTTTCTGTTTCCTAGTTTGTTTAAAATTCTGTTAGCTACTGTCAGTTTTAGCATATTTTTTAGCATTACTTTACAGCATCTTTAGTTTAACCGCGATGTATTTATTCAGTCTCCCATTATCAATAGAAGACACTTTTGCTTTTTTCTTTTTCTTCTTCAATCAGTTTATTCTCCTCTGTTAAACACTAACAGAACCTCTGCAGGAAGGGCTTCAATCCCACAGCTATCCATTGAAATATTCAGTACCACAGATTGCAACATGAGAAATGTCCATGGAACATCCCTTGTGGTCCAATTAGGCATAACATAATCAACAGCCACTTATTCAACTCCACTGAACATTGTCCAATTTTTTACCACAAAAGTGTCCTTGCCAAATTTGCAATGTCTACTAAACCACTTAGCAAAATAGAAGCCAAACCATTACTCATCCACCTCACTGTCTTTCCTATATAAGCGAGACACAACATTTACCCAAATTGATCAGAGTACACTACCTTCAATTCTGTCTAGTACCAACTAAATAAAAATACCAACAATGATATACTTGTCTAAATACAGTAAATAACAAAGATAAAGATTACTCTTTTGTGCATTGACGATTTTATATTGCTCGAATAAAAAACACAAAAACAGCTCTTAATTAGCATATCTCTATCCAATTTACTCACCCACAATGAAAACTTAAAAGCATATTCACTTTCTCTAATACCAAAAAGAGAAAAAAAGGATCATCCATTTCTTAAAAGCAACTCTAAATGCTTTCCTCTTCCTGTCATTAGCCAAACAAAACATAACTTCAACAACACTGCAACAAAGAATCCCTATAACTCAAATACTCTCAGCAACTTCTTCATTAGCACTCAAAGATTCAAACTTTATAATATTCACAAAAAGAGTACTAACCAGAAGTAAATTCTAAAGAGCTGGAATTGGAAGCAATAGACAATTGTTGTTGCTTTTCAAGCTGTTGTTGTTCTTGTTGAGGTACATATAAAGATGGGTTTTTCCCAAGAAGTGTTCCACTATAAAAAGATCCCACCATTACCAAAAGGACAACCAATATTGTTTGCCCTGTATTCCAATCAAATGCCCTCATATTTATCCAAGATCCACCACCCATTTTTCCCTCTTCTACTCTCTCAAATCCCCACACCCACCTCTATGAATTATGTGGAAAAAATATACTAATTGCTAACCCTTCACAAGGGGTTCAACAAAATTCACTGTTTTTGACAAGAATTATTTAAAGAAGAATTATCAAGAAAAGAGCTTTAAGGGAAGACAATGTACACTAGAGATCGAGAAAATTGAGTTTTGGGTGTGCTCGCAGCTAAGCGCAAGTGAAGAATGATTTTTTTTTCTATTGCCGTTTTCATGCTTAGTATAAAAAGTATAGCTCCTCCATCTTTCTTGGTTTGATATTGTCGGGCCTCTCAATTTATGTGATGATATTTGCTTTGATATAAATTTTATGATTATTTAAAAAAAATAGTAATAGTCTAAAATATGTCATAATTATTTTGTAGCTATAAAATTATATGATCAAAAGTAAGAAATTTTAAATTAATCTGTTTTGTAGAAATTTTAAATTAAATCTTATTGTAGAAATTTTAAATTGCACGAAATAACAAATATTATAATAAGATGTATTCTTATCAAACCTAGCAATTTAGTTTGGCCAAGAGCATATCGAATACAAGATGGTTATATAATCTTTATTTCTCCAAGTCTTTTGTCACTACGAACAGATAGAATGTGATGGAGTCATAAGTACTTCTTCATCATTAATCAAAGTTATTGTGATCGAGCTCCAAGTATATAGTTACATTTGTTAGGGAGCAATTTATCTCCAATATTGGACTTTTCAAGCTCAAGTACAAATAATGAACATCGAGTGAAATCAAAAAAGCAAAAACATCAATTTGGAAGGGGAAAAAGAATAAAAAACAACACTCCACTTATAAAATTACATTGAGTATGTCTATTTTTTATTCCATCATTCATGAAACGAATGATAAAACGGACTTCCATAGTAAGTTTGAACAATAGTCAAGAAAGTAAGAAAAACAGTAACAATCAAAGCAGTTAGTGACCACGGACTATTGAAATATATATCAATTAATTCAGCAATCCAAGTCTTCCCTTTGCTATTATAATGTTCTTGAATATTTCTCTTCACATTCTTGAAATGTAATGGATCATCTGCCCCATAAATTTTTAATCCTTTGTAAACTTGTACAACTTCTTCATCACTTCCCAATGTGTTGAATATTATCTTCTCTTCTCTCAATTCTTTCACATCATTTGGTGAAATCACTAGTGATTTCATGAAGTTTATGTATGACACAACAACTTTATCAATTGGACCATTTGGACATAATTCATATTCTATCATGTTCATGAAAACTACTTTAGTGTATGTTGAAACATACCAACATGGGAGTTTTAGTTTTCCATAGTAATAGTGAGATGTAAATCTCACACCTTTTAATGAATCAATTCTACTAGGTCTAAAATGAATTCCCTTTGATTTCAAATTCATGACGGAACGAAACATGTTTGTGAGCAATCCTGATTTGTGTGGTACATGGTTTTTCCTCCAACAATTGCGAAAATAATCAAAGATGAAATCATAACTTCGTGATTGTGTGACATTAGCTTCATCGTCACTACCATTGACAAGTACTCTACGAAAAACTTCAAGAAGGTGAGGAGGTCTGTCTCAATTATCGCGTTTTCTTTCATTTTGATGTCCTCTTGCTTATCGAAAAACATTTGAGAACAATAGCTTTTTACCTTCTCTTCAAATGAATGATATCCACCACCTTGATCATCGCCATATCTCAACTTAACCAAGAGCTTGAGAACGCGTATATATATATATATATATATATATATATATGTATAGAAAGTAATATTCACTCCTAATAACACGCATATTTCCAACAAAAAAAACTTGGTTTTAAATTTTCCAAATTTTCATACTTGAGCCTATGTGGCTATGCCATTGATACATGATTTTCAAGCAAATATAGGTCACGTCTAGTGACCAAATAAACCGCAATGCCAAGGTGTTTGATAGTGTTGCTCTGTTTAGAGGTAGAATTTGGTGTGGACCTTGTTGATAGCTCGATATCATTTAGTATGAAACACGTGTCAAGGAGCATCATTCGTGCAAATTCATAGTCGTTATACTTATTCACGAATTCTTCAAGGTAACAACTTCTAAAATCCTCAATCTCCTTTAGAATTTCTTCAAGGAAGAAATCTTGTTTTTTGATACTTCCATGTAGGGGTGTTCACGGGTTGGTTTGGATCGGTTATTGGTCAAAACCAAAACCAAACCAACTTAATCGATTTTAAAATTATTAAAACCAAACCAAACCAAATACAATATACATTTATCGGTTTGGTGATTATCGGTTTCGGTTTGGTTTGGTTCGGTTATTCGGTTATTAACCATACACAAAAATAAAAGAAACAATTCATTTAAAATGTGAAAAAAGTGACAACAATCCATTCAAAACGAAAAATAGTTAGAATGACTTAAATTACAAAACTTTCAATCACTAAATTTACTATCAGTAAAGCTTTAAAATTCACTATATTGGCCTAGAAGAAAGAAACAATAACATTTTCAATCCCACAAAGAATTGACATAGACACTCATATACATGAAATCAATAAGATAAATGTTTCATCTTGGGTATTTTTGCTTTCAATAAGTAAATTATAAAGAAATTTTAATGAAAATATGTATAAGATCTTTAAAATTGTTTATAAAAATAATATATGAAGTATGTATATTAATAAAATATATGTATATAATTCATCGGTTCGGTTCGGTTATTTCTTCGGTTTTTTTCGAATAAAACCATAACCAAACCAAATACTATACGGTTTTTCAAAAATCTAAAACCCAAACCAAACCAAACCCAAATAAAATCGGTTTTATTTTATCGGCTTGATTTGGTTTTTCGATTTGAATCGGTTTTTATCCAAACCGTGAACACCCCTACTTCCATGAATGAACATTTCTAGAGCCTTTGGCTTGAAATCTTCAACAAAATTGAGTTCTAACTTTCCATGGTGATAAGGTCCCAATGAAACAACTTTAGGATCATAGTCATCACTTTTTTGATTGTCAATTCTCATGAATAATGGAACTTTTAGTATTTTTTTTTTGGTTTTCCATCCGGTGTGCGATACCCACATTGAAGCCCGACTAAATTCGGATTCGCGCCGGGAAGTCCCACATTAGGTGGTAAAGCGCTCCCTAACAAAGGCGACTCCGTACCCAAGGGGGCTTGGAGACCTCTCGGTTAAGGATGAAGGAGTACTTACCACTCCACCACAACCCTTGTTGGTGGAACTTTTGGTATTTGACGCTTTCTTGATATAATTTGTTGTCTTGGGATTGTAATGTCGTCCAACATTTCAAATTCTAAGGACATATTTTGTATGCTTCCTGATTGAACAAGCAACGTTAGTCAATTGAGTTTAAGTTTTATGCACTTACGTTATAAATTAATATGTGCACAATCGAGTAACTTATAGGGTAATTATTGAAAAATATAAATGAATTTAAGTTTTACGCACCTAAACTGTGTAAAAGAAATACACAATCAGGTCACTTAAAAGGCAATGACACGTATTATTTAGGATTTCCTTACTACTATCTCGGAGTATGGAACTTGATCAATTTATAGATAGAGAAAGTATGGAATTTGATCAATTTATAACTAGAGAAAAGTATTCAAACTCATATGAGGTTTTAAATTGTATTTATTGACCAAATATAGATTCAATCAAGATAATTTACTTGATATAACATGTTAAATACCAATAATAGTATGCTACGACTATGTCATGTTAAACTTGAGTAACATATAAAAAAAATATTTACACTATCAATTTATATAATTTAAATCTTAAGATATGCGTAACAAAAATTTCTAAAATCGAAACAAACTCTTCTTATAGAGCTACGTGGACTTTACCACAATAAACGATTAAAATAATAGTTTGCATGACAAACCTTAGAAGATAAAAATTAACAGACTTAATGCTGGTAACTACTAGTCTACTACTACTACATACTTAGGGTAACAAGTAAAGTATGACAGGGCAGGATCTACGCAGATCTTATTCCTATCTTGTGGATAGAGTAACTATTTCTGATAGACCCTCGTGTTGATAAGAGGCTTACAATATTTAAACATATTGAAGAGTATAAGAAAAATACATTTCATACTTGTATTAAGATTTGGACTTAGGATTTAGGTTTCATGAAGCATGCAACACTCTTATAGGATTTACTAGTTTCACGGCACGTGTGTTGCACATGTGTATCACATATACAGTATACAGTGTTGTAAAATAGAATTAATATTACTAAATTAATATTTTTAGTAAATAATTATAACAGAAAGAACATAGGACCAATGTTTTTAAATGATTAATACATATTGTCATAGAGTTACTTGTTATTTGAGATCATATTGACCATATATCATTTAAACATTTCAAAATACATTCAGAATTTCAATATGGTGAGAAAGTGACATTTCTTTAGTAGTATTATTTTTACTTCACTCAATTTTGTAAACAAATCTAACCAACAAATTTATTTAAAAAATAAATATCAGTAGCCTTTCTTCTTGAGGTTATGAACTTAAATGATGGACACCATTTAAGTATAATTATTCTCTTAAAAATTCACACTTGAAATTTAGTATGTGCATGACACTAATAAGGATTACCATAAATATTTCAATATTTTATCTTTATACGTAATCTATTTTTTACAAAATATTATTACTCAATTAATATTTGAGTAAGACTATCATAGAGAGGTAATCTTTAAAAAAAAAGGGTACTTTGTTGTTAGAACGAATGATGGTTAAATAGAGGCTTGAGTGTATGTCAAATATTTAGCTTGACCAATACATTGTTATTTATATACATTTAGTAGAATAATTTAATTTTAATAAATGAACATCACCTTTGTTGAAAAATATTTCATTTCATTAACTTTCTACCTTATCTTTGTCGAATTGTAGTCTTTTCATTTTTTCTGCCGCATACATATCATATAGTTGTTGTCTAATGAAAGTATCTAGTATCTTATAGAAGTTTTATAGTGATATAAAATATTTACCTTTTCAATAATAAAAATTAATTGATGAATAAAATTTAAAGTGTTATTTATAGAATCCTTTATTTGATTTAAGAATATTTTATGACCAATCACTATTTTCTTATCTATATTTATATAGCTAGCAAGGAGTATATCTTGTGACATAACATTTTCTAAAATTAAAATGAGCACAAAATAACAGGAAATTCATACTTAAAAAATTGCATACTCAATAAAAATATAAAAACGAAAAAACATATGGAACAATACATAGCCATTGAAGAAGGAAGACGAAAATATATGTTCATGCTACATTCACTATAGTGTTCCATTTGATTGAAATATCTTCCCACCAACACGTTACACTCTCCGTTCATTCTTACTTACATATGTATTAAACAATTATATAGTTATTATCATGATTATATTATCATATTATAAGTAAAAGTAAAAATCTATTTTTGAAATAGTGGACATAACATCAAGACTAATAATTCAATGGACTATGTTGATGTCCCGGTTGTTTTAGTAAAATTTAGAAAGAAACTCCTTTGTTTGAGTGTGAAGGAATAAAAAATGAAAAAATAAAGAAGAAATATCTTACCCAAATCAAGTGACTTTTTTTCACATTTGTTTATTATTATTGTCTTTCCCACAACTTTTTCATCACTATTAACTCATGAAAATCGTAAGAAAAAAATATGAGTGTGAATTGATGGATGATTTGCTACAATTTGTTCACAGACTCTTTCTTATGTAGTACCTCAAATTTCGTTGAATTTTTAACTTAATCAACTGTTCCAAATAACCCTTGAGATTTATTAAGAAGAAGAAGAATAGAAAACTTTAAAAAAACATTGTAGTTGAAAAGTGAGAGGAAACCCTCTATTTATAGCTAACAAATAGTAGTATGAATAGGTGCTAATAGTGCCTTGTCAGAAAAGTTACAACTTTTCAAAAAAATCATTGCTCATCGGAAAAGTCACAATTCATCGGAAAAGCACAACCCTTTGAAAAAGTCACAACTCTTTGGAAAAATCACAATCCTTCAGAAAAGTCACAACTCATAGAAAAAGTCACAACCTGTCAAAAAAGTCACAACCCTTTAACGTGAAAAGGTATTTACTTTTAATATTAATAAATTAATAAATAAAATAAATTGATTATTTTTAATTGGGGATATTATAGTAATTTAACATTCAAGTTTGGGAGTTCATGCTTTTAAGGTAGTATAGATAGATAGATAGATAGATTATGAAGGAATAATACAAGCCTTGCTTCCATAGTAAAGAATAAATGTTAAAGTGTCATATATTTGATTGCTTTAAATAAACAAAATAAAGACATATATTTACTTTAATTGAGAATCAATTTTATTTTTTTATTTTTATGGAATAAGATGTTGTGTTAATCAAGAAAATCATTTTATCTAACTCTTTTTTCTTCTGGTGTTTTGCAAAAAATATGAATAAAGTGTGAATAGAGTCTACCTTGATTTTGTGTGTAAAACAAAAAAAGGGTTACATAATTACATATTTAATATGAAGAGATGATATGGATTTTTGTCTTTAGATATACTAGGTAATCTATCCGCGCTTCGTGCGATTATAAATGATATCGTCAAGCTTAATTAGAACATATAATAAAAATAACTTAAAGTTCTTTTCTTGTAAAAGTGAAGATGACGTTTGGCCATGCGATACCATATCGCTATGTGAAATCGTGAAATGGAATCAACGTTTGGACATGCGATTTCACGCTGATTCAATCTCATGATTTCATATCATGAGATGAAATCTCATATTCTCCAAAAATCATAATATGAGATTCCATATCATAATTTGAGATTTTTTAAATACAAAAATTGACCCACAAGTTTATATTTTATTAAAACAACCCCACATTTATATCTAATAGCCATTTATTTCATACTAGTTAACCATCATATTTTTCTATATTAATTGATATAAAAAAATTAAGAAATTGCAATACTAAAATATATATATGAGAAAATCAAACAGAAAATTAACAATAAAAGAAAAAAACAATAGAATTAAATTAGTTTCAAGAAAAATAAGAAGAAAACTATAATTTTTCCTTGGAACAATACAAAGACATATTTCTTTATGCGCAATTTTATATACGTTGCTATCTCATTTTTGGGTGTTTTAAATTATTTATGTTATTTCACTAATAATTTCCTTTATATAATACTATTTACGTTTATATATTTATTTAACTATGTAAATTTAGAGTTCATGTAATTTTCTTACTTATAATTTAAAATTTTCACAATTATTACTTAAAAATATGAGCATATCAATTTGTTTTAATTTGATAAAAATTAAATAGCTTAAACTTTTTGTTATATATCTACACAAAACTTTCATATGAAAAGGCATAAAAATTAAATATTTCGTAAAAAATTTACATTAAAAATTAGAAATAATAAATACACAAGAGAGCTCAAATATCAATTTTGTATAGAAACTGAATAAATTATATAATCGAAACACTACATAAAGATGAAGAAGTTAAAAGCGAATATCAGTGATTTCATATATCAATATGTGGATGAGTTTTGATTTTTAATAATGAATATGAAAAATTTGGACAATAAATGATAATAATAGTGACTTTTATTCTTATAAACTAATAAAATAAATAAGAAAATAGGGAAAAATTAACTTTTTTGGCTAGTGCAATGTTTCTTTACTGTCAACTTTAATCATGGGTTCATCATGAAACGTAATATATATATATATATATAAATGGATGTTAGAATTTTTTTGGAGAGTTACGTCTTTCCATTTTTAAAATTTATGTAGTGAGCAATTATCTTATTCTTTGATTGACTAATTGTGTAAATATTTTTTAGATATTGAAAATTAGATAACAAGAGAAATCTCATAATTAGGAGAGTTAAAGGGATGGTTAACTTTTTTGAAGCTATTTGAAATGATATTTCATTAGACTACTCTATTTTAATAAATTTTCATTCATTAGGGAGAAAATGAAAGATTTGAGTGATAAATATTTTTGCCTTCAAATTTACAATAAATAATAGGAATAAGTGGAGTAGTAAAATTTGAGGTATTTAAACTCTTATAATAAATAATAGAAATTAATGAAGGGAATAGTAATTGACACATTTTTTAATAGTAATTATAAATAGAATTATAGTAAAAATTACAACAATAATAAAAAAATAAATTAAGGATCATTGGCCAAAGAGAGGTGTCAAATCATTTTTAAAAAATATATATTTTAGCTTTATATATATATAAATTTCATTTTTCTTGGAGAATGAAAGGTTGAAGTTAAATATTTAGGCCTTTAATTTACAATAAAGAATAGGAATAAGTAGAATAATAAATTTTGAGACATTTAAGTTTTTACAATATATAATAGAAATAAACGGAGAGAGTAATAATTGACACTTTTTTTAATAATAATAATAAATTAAAATATAGTGAAATTTATCAAAAAAATAAGAAAAAAATAAATAGGATCTTTGTCTTTTTTTTTTTGAAAACGAAAGTATTGCGTATAATGTTTATAGTTTCTTTAGTTTTTCATTAGAATTATACAAATACTTAAATATGTTGTCAATTTTCTTAATTCATTGGTTGGATAACACGATGATTTGGGTCGTGACAAATATTATATTAAAGAGTACTTATTATATATATTTAATGATAAAAAGCTTCACATAACATACATTCATCATCTTAAAAGAATCTTAATTCCTCTGGTGGTGATTTGCCAAATGATAGATAACGTAAACATTAATATTTAATAGAGGATATATATGATTTAATCAAATCTTATTAATTGTTAAAAATTTTGATTTCCTTTGGTTAACAATTAGTATTAATGATGGATTTAAGTTAAATTCTTGTATAAATGTACATTAAGAATGTGTCTGATTCTCAACAGTCATTGAATGGAATAATAGTTGATAACTACAAAGTAAGGTATGTAGAAATTTTCTTTTGCAGTCAAATCGGAGCCATTTAATCATCTTTGTATACTCATTTTGGTACGGTTACATACTATATATCACATTTTTGGACCTAAGAACATAAAGTTTAATCATTACTTTAATTACCAAATCAAGTTTTGTTGTCCAAATTTTACAGGCTCATGAAATGTCTAATCATTTTACATAAGATAAAGAGGTTATTTAAATAGATTAACTGTTCATATATTTCAAATTATATATTTTTTTGTTGAAAAATTTGTGATACTCATTACAATGTGATTTGCTATAATTCATACCTTATATAATATTTTCACGGAACTCACGTGCGAAGCACGTGTCCAGAACTAGTTATTAAAATAAAACAAAGATATAATATATGGTCTAACACCCAAAAGTGGCTCACAGGAAAGAAACAACAAAAAAATAAAACAAAAAATTAAAGAGGCAGTAAGTAACCAATTTGGAAAATGGTTCCCGAAATTCCCAAAATTGGTCTGTCTGACATTCCTCAAAATCACACTAGATGAGGCTTCATCTTCTCCGATAGAATGTCGGTCTAATGTCTGCCTTCATTAGCATCGACTCCAATAGACCAGCTAAAATCATCAATGCACCCAAGTTCGGAGTTTAATTGCTTATACGTCAAAGACGCCATGATTCAGCACCCAAGAAGACTTCTTCAACTTGATGAGTGAACATCTTAGCTGGGATCAAGCTGCATGATGGAGGCGACCACACACAAATCACTCTTTGTAAGGAATCGATTGGACTTCCATTTCAGTTCATACCAATATTAGAGCATTATTCTCCATAAATCATCGATCTTGCACGGGATGAGATCTGTCGAAGCTAATACCACCGTGTATAATTTCAGATCTAGAGAGGTAAGCATCCTAATATCGATCTCATAGCAGAATTGAAAATACACAATACTTCACTAATCTTTGATGGTGACTTTATTTCTTTCTTGTTGTAGTGTAGTATCATTGTCTTGATATTATTCCCTTGTAATTGTTCCTGTCGTAGCCCTGCGTATCAACTTGTAATTTGTGCATCTGTGGTAAATCCCCTATTTTGCATCTTTTTTATTCTCAAATTAGGGATTTGATTCTTTTGCAATTAAATGAGGGCTTGTGCTTGTTGTGGTAACTCCTGTATGTGGAAATATCTCTGTGTATCTATACCTGCAAAATGAACAACATTATTAGTTAAAAAATCGGCTAGTTTATTCCCTTCTCTGAATGTGTGAACCATCTCCCACATTCCTATTGTGCATTGAAAACTTTATGTTTCTCACATCCATAGCAACAATCCAAGGAACCTCCCAAACCCCATCCAGGATTTTCTTTGTAATCAATGAATCAATTTCTATAGTTAATGGTGGACAACATTTTTGAACACAGTAATCCAGACTTTGTTTAACTACTCTTATTTCAGCTTCAATTGCTGAAACTTCTCCTATTTTCTGTGATTAAGCATATACCAAATCACCTTCATCATTCCTAATACAAAATGCCAATGCACTAAGACCAGGATTTTCTTGGCTACACCCATCAATATTACATTTGAGACTCCCCAAGGAATGGAGTTTCTAAGTCACCACCTTGCAACAATTTAAAGGAGTATATTCTCCCAAATGTTTAACAATTAGTGGGCAAGTATTAGGTATTTCATTCAACCATGGATATCTAACTTTAGCCAACAAGAAAATCATTCGATTCACACCTAGGATCAAAGTATGTTTAGATATAGAATCACCATTTCTAATAACATTTCTCCTGTTACAAATGAACCAAATAATGAAAGCAAGGACTGCCTTAAACAAAGGTTCTAACTTTGAGCAACAATCAACTTTCCACCATGAATCAATGACTTGTCTTAGTTGCATTAACAATAGCCAATGAAACACCTAATATCAAGTGCTGCATAAATACTAGTTAAAATATCATAACTTACCAATCATTGCATCCGGGGACCCTCATGATCTTGTCGAGCTCGAAGTGCATAAGACCTATTCTGTTTCTAACCACCATTGAACCTGAGGAAGGGTAAGGTTGAGCCCATCAACGATTATCTCCCTCATTTTTAGTGATCGAAGGACAATCCCTTATCTTATGATCCATTTTTTCCACAACCAAAACATGTATTTGTATCGGCTAGACATTCACTTCTATGGATTTTTCCACACCTTTGGAACTCGGGTACCATTTTCTCACTAGAACCATTACCTTCGGAATGATTACCTCCACCAGACCTTGAATGTGAGAAATTACGATTATCCTTTCTTTCCCTCTTTGACTCCCTAGTTTTCTCCCTAAGCTTCTCTTTTTCTATTTTTGGTGCATGAACTATCAAACGGAATACATCCATCTCCTTAACAAGCATGACAATTAGGCATTCTTTGACTACCAAGTCGGAAGCACCCGACACAAACTTACTCATCCTTGCCCTTGAATTGGCAAGCATAGTTTGAGCATATTTGGACAATTGTAAGAATTTCAAAGCATACTCCTTCACACTCATATTCCCTTGACGAAGGTTAATGAACTCAAATACCTTTGCCTTCCTCATCTCAAGGAGAAAGAACATGTCACGCCTTGAGGCTACCCCATGGACATAACACGTGACCTAAGATCACGAGTGACACCAAGCTAACCCTGAGTCTGGCATATATCAAACATACTGAAAATGACTAAGTAAGACATGTACTATGCGGAAGCTAAAAATAGTGGATATCTGAACTGGGGAAAAACCCAACTAGTCTAAATATATATGATAATAATAAGAGTTTAGTGATGACTAAAACAACACTTAACATTAACTCGAGCTGAATCTACTACTATGTCCGAAAAGTGTCTACTGAATTGAGTTGTTGGGACATGCCCCCAGCTAACCCTAACAAAACTGAAAACTAGAAATAAAGACTAAGATAGAAAGCATGACTATTAACCTCGAAGTATGAGGACTCATAACTGAAGTTGCTGAAGTCCAATCAAGAATCTATCTAAGCGTGATCTGGATGCTGAGTGCCTGAACCTACATTATGAAATGATGTAGCGCAAAGTATGTGTCAGTACTTGGAATGTACTGAGCATGCAAGATATAGATATACTAAGCTGAACAAAGTATATAAGCTAAACAATGCATAACTGAGCAATGATATAATCTAAACAAAGATATATTTATGTACTGAAGTATAACTGAAAAATAAACAATGCAATGACCAAATACTAATCATGAAGGTAACATGCTGAACTGTATACTGATGTAAATGCTGAAAACCTGGTCAATGCACTAAGAGTCTCACTGTGGGATCTATTATTAACTGACATAAACCACGTGACCTAAACGTGGAGTCCGATGTATACACCTCATCGGGAGGACCCAATATGCCTTGCTAGGGTATAGAGGCATGACTGTGGCGTGATTACTAAAACTGATGCCCAACAGAGGGGACTTATAAACCTACGCAAGCACGTAGTTCTAGGACGTTGAGGGTACGCTGAACATTAGTAAAACTCGGTGCTAAATCTACTCCCAACTGAATATTCATGAAGCTAAAATGCACTAAATACTGAATAGCTCAAAACTAACATGCTAAATGAGAATGCAACATTTATATACTGTGAATATAGCATTCGAAATTTAAAGCATGGATTTCTGTCTGACTGGCCTAGCAAGTATAAATCATTAACTTGGATAAATTTACACAAGCTAGAGTTCTGAGTTCTATGCAAGGAATTATACTAAATTATCAAGAAACAAGTTAGTTAGATCAAAGGAACCATAATTACAATAAATCTTGAAAATCTAAAGACCCTAGGTTTGAACAATTTATGAGTATATGAAGAACTAATTGAACTCTAGAGACCTAATGGATGAAAGGAACCCACTAGTGAAATCCCACATACTTGGTGGCAAAATCTATGGAGAAATTCATTGGATTTTGGGGCTGTACTTCGAAGAACACACCCGCTTGTTCTTGGAAGAAACTGGCAACTTTTCCTCTTCTTTTTGCTCTAAGTTGGGTGATTTTTTTGAGAATGAGGGTTCTGACGGGGTTATTAGGCTTAGATTGAGTAAAATGACGTAGTTTAAGCATCAAACGATGTAGTTTAAATGTCAAACACATAGGGGGAAAGATAAAAACAACCTTGACTTAAGGCTGACGAAGTGCCACTCACGAGGGGACTGACGGGCCGTTGTTTGAACCACTGCCCGTCAACTGGGTCATGGTTGTGGCCCTAACCAACAAGGCTCTACTAAACGAGCATAAATTTTTACTTCGAGCTTGGATTTTAGCAAACTCAATGGCGTTTGAAAGTGGATTCAATTATCTTTAATCTGATAGGTCATGTGCCAACTAATTCATTTTGTGCTAAAAGATATGACCGTTTGAAGTTGATCCAACATCCTTTATTTCCAAATAACTGCCGACCCTTACTAACGACCAGACCTACTGTCTGTAGGTCCAACCACGGACCGTACTGGTCGGTCATGGGTGGGATCAGAGACCCCTAAATCTTGGACCCCAAAGACGGGACCACACCTACGGACCGTGGGTCCATCACGGACAGTGGACCAGGGTCGTTGGTCTCATCTTCTTGGATCCGAGGTGTTATAGAACAAATTAAGAAAAGCAACCTTAAATTTCTCCCAATCAAGAGGACCTGCAGCTACTGCCCTCTCTTCCTTCCATTAATCAAACCAAATTTGAGCAACACCCTTAAGTTAATAAGCGGCCAACTCTGCCTTCTCAATCGAAGTCACACCCATAATTCCTGATTATCTTGTAAACCTCATCAATGAACTCTTGAGGATCTTCCTCAACTTTAGACTTAAGAAATTCCAGAGGATTTAGCCTAGTAAAGCTCCTCACTATAGTTGCCGTCGTACCCACATTTGGGTTCACGGGAGACACAACCTCCCTATTTTCTTGAGTCATTATAGCTTAGGCTAATGCGTGAAATGCGGCTAGAAACTCATCATTAGACACTTGCACGGCCAAAGGACTGATTGACACTTGGGGAACCTCTTGTCTCACATTTTCATGAACATTCCTTCTCACAGAATTCTTTCGTGGAGGCATATTCTATAAAGCATATACAAGGGTTACGAGAGGAGGACTTTTATAGATATAAAATCTATGGCAAGACTTTAGAGTAATGAAAGAAGTGGAATTTCTTAAATATATTATTACTACCTATTCATAAATATGGTGCGCTTCAAACTCATGAACACGACTCTACTCAAGCTTATGAGACATCCTAAGACTTTTTGAAACCTTGTGCTCTGAATACCAAGTTTGTCACAACCCAAAGTACAACCTAGACATGACATGGCGTATAAGACCCCGAGGGGCCCTACACAAGTCACTAAGCATACATCATACAAGACAACATAAATAAAGATTAGAAAAGATAATATTTCAAACATCAAAGGACTTTAGCAAAGTAGAAGTCTAAATAAGTTTCAAAAGTGATCTAATACATCATAAGGAAGGTAATTGGGACGTAACTCATACATCACATACATGCCTGAAACATAAATGACATAAAGCAATAAAAAAGTCTCGGTCCTCGAAATATGAGGACTCACTAATCTTCCAAAACTCAAAAGGATCAACTAGCCATGAGCGGAGGGAGAAGAGTCATCAAGCCCTACATTAGTTAAACAATATAGGCACAAATTTGTATTATTATATGGAATGTACTAAGTATGAAGGGAATGCAATAAAACATGAGACGTGATCATAAGGGGACATAATAAAAAACATGATGTGCACGAACAATTTTAAACATAGTAAAATCATTTAAAAAGATTCATAAATCATTAACATGGTCAATGTATTTTTAAATTATAAAGGAAGCTTCATAAAATATTAGTAGTTAACTTATTTCATTTTTTGGGAAGTTTACCATTAACCGACATAGACCATGTGAGCTATAACATGAAATCCAGTGTCTGCCCCACACCAAAACGGGGTGTCCTCACTTTCCAAGGTAAGGATATGAAGTCTGAGCTAAAGTGGATCCACTGACTAATGTCTACCTAAGATCATTATCCTATGGTGGCACATAATTTATGGTAAATGGGTAATCGCCGCTAGCCCACTCCGTGTTAAGCATAAATCCACGAAATAGTCATTAATCATATTCATATTATCATCCATGTAAAAGTACAATTAAGATACTAATCCAAACTAGAAACATCGTAGAGTAGCTCCTTAGACCATAGGTGAGAAAACCTTTCTCCATCCATGATATTTTCATAATAGCTTTGTAAGGCCCACAATCATTTAATTCATACTAAAAATACCCTACTATTAGTGGAAATAGTTTTAAAAGCGTGATCTATAATCATTGATGATATATCCAGATACCATACTAATCGAGACCTAATTTAGGAAAATAGCCCAAAAGCATTAAGGATAAATCTAGACATCATTCATGTCATGTGACCAAACTTCATAGAACATATAGATACCTTCATCTATAAGCTTACATAAGTCATACACATTGATTTCATGAAAATATGCATGATTTCCTAAAATTATATTCATAGGTTCAAGCTTCTTCATAAATTCATGTAAGTTAGGATTTATAATCAAAATTCATCGACCAATGCATGAGTTCACATGTAATTAAGTCCAAATCATCAAACTAATGTCATAATCAAGTAATTGAATTCATACAAATAGAACCTATGAGTAATTGAGAAAAAACCTAATTAATTTTTGGAAATTAAAGAAACTTTGGGTACTCGATGGGTGATTGGAACCCGTTGATGAACTCCGTACATACCTTGATTGAAGCCCTAAGCAATGATGAAGAAAGGAGACTTGAACTTGAAGAACCCTAGCTTCTTCTTCTTCCGTGATCTAGAGAGAAGATTTTTGGAGAGAACCTTGGAGAGAATTTAGGAATTTGGTCAAGTTTAGAGAACTTAGGAGAATGAATTGAAATGGGTATTTTTTAAGACTTAATTCACTATTATAAATCTTGAAATAGGGTTTAAAATGACGTAGTTTAGGTACCAAACACTTTGAGGAAATACTAAAATGACCCTAACTTAAAAACTGACGTGGTGCCTCACGAGAGAGGCTTCACAAACCGTCTAAGGCTTCACGGGCCGTATAGCCGGTGAAATTTCACCAGCCCAACAGGGCTCCACTAAAACGGACCTAACTTCTTACTCCAAATTCAAAATGAGGCAAACTTGGTGGCATTGGAAAAAGGACTCAAAGACCTTTAGTTTGATAGGAAACTGACCACCTACATCATTATGTGCTGTGAGATATGATTATTTGAAGTTGACACAAAACTTAAAACTGACGAAGTCCCTTTCACGAACAGCTTCACGGTCCGTGCAAAGCTTCACGACCTGGTCCACGACTCATGCAACTTTAAACGGCCCGTGAAACCCTTCATAACAAACCTTAAAGTTTAACTTTCACCACTGTTGGTTGTATGGCCCATGACACCCTCTATGGGATATACAACCTTCTGTATGCATGCACTTGTACTGAAGTGAAGCCTTTTATCTCTTTCCATTCCAAGTTCCACGATTTCTGATGTGTTACATCTGTCCAGCTTTTATAGGTAATTGTGTGTTAGCAATTCATAAGTAATTGAGTGTTGTCTTGTTGCTCCCCAGTATACACGCAAGTGTACGTGGTCGCGCAAGTAATATAGATTCTTTAAGAAACGAGTTATCATTCCCAAGGGACTTATGATCAATTTATATTTAACACTTAATTCTACAAATAAAAGTAAAAGTAACCTTGTCAAGAATTGATGATTTATTGTTAACTACTACTAATTATGAACTAAATGAAAGTAACTAATTGTGAACGACTTTAATATTATGTTTCAAGCAAGTACAATAGTTGGAAAATCCCAGGGCTGCAACATATACTGAATATCATGTATCATATTATTGGCATTAGAACTAATTTCAGTTGTCAAGTTACTGGTTTATAGGGTTAATTATATGAGTCGAGCTATACACCTCTCGTCGCCTACCCCAATTAGCTACCTAACTACATCGTTGAGCGGGGATAAATAGACTAATTGACGAGCATTTATATTTCATCCTATTTCGTAACCAAGCGAGTTGTTCGTCCGGGCGTCACTCCTGAACACAAATCACCTCGACTTAACGGGTCGATCAAGCTCTCTATATCCTCTAGTCTATCTAACCTCTTTTCTCCCGATTTTAAGGTTAAACAATAAATTTATCTCTAGATGGCCAGTCAAGAAATACTAACACAAGAATATAGAAGTAACTTATAATGACAACTAAGAATTAATTCATAAAGCCTTTAATAATCAACAATCCATTCGTAGTTACTGCCCCAGAACTAGGGCGTTTAGCCACTCATGCTATTAGAAAACAAGAAAATACAATAGTTCATGCAATTTCCAGAAAATAGAAGAGTTAGGAGATCAAAACCTATTACAAACGTAGATACTTGATTTTGCCCACAAAATAAAAGTCGAACCCCCCAATAATGAACCCTAGGGGTCTATTTATAATAGTTAGAAAAACTAAGACCCAATCCTAAACCAACAAGGAGTCTTATTTAGTTGTATTTTTGCTGGAAAAGTCGGCCTCTCCTTGGCGTGTTGCGCCTGCCATCGCGCCTACAGCTTGCCTCTGAAACCTACACCCTGGCGCATCGTGCCTCTCAGAGCACCTGAGAAAGGCCTCTGAATTTTGGGCCTTGGCGCGTCGCGCCTGAGAGGCCTCTTTGAAATTTTGCCCTTGGCGCCTCGCGCCTAGCAGTGCGCCTGGTCCTGGGGCCTTCATCCTTAGCCATTTTTCATGCTCTTCTACATCTCTTTTCTTCAAGTTGACTCCAATTCCTTTAACAGTTCCTGAAACAACTAATCATGTGTGTAAGTGCACAATCATCACAAGTTACACTAAAAATTAAGCTAATGACTAGAGAACATCCTTTAATCTAATCAATTCATGGGAAAATATTGACAACTTAGGCATATAAATATGCCTAAGATCATAATACAAGAGTAGATTACTCCAATCCAAGTAGTATAACTTTCTTGAAATATAATTTTTCTTAAGAAATTGCTACTGGACATTATTTTGATCGTCATAGTTCCAAGCTGACAAGTGTTTCCATTCTTCTCTCTAGTTGTTGACTATGTGTCAACAATTCAAAATTAATAGGTTGTTCCAAACCAAGATGTATAATTTTCTTGAAGTATAACATTTTTTAAGTAATTACTACTAAATATTATTTTGATCGTCGTAGTTCGAAATTGACAAATAATTTCATTCTTCTTTCTAGTTGTTGAGTGTGTGTGAGCAATTCATAAGTAACTGATTGTTGTATCCAAGAATAGATTCCTCTAATCCAAGATGTATAACTTTGTTGAATTGGATTCTTCTATTAAAAAACCTTCTTAGAAATATCTTTCTATTTTCGTTACCCTCAATCCTCTTTTTTTTGTTACCCCCAATTCTGTCTTTTTTTCATTACCCCCAATTCTCTCTTATATGGTTGATGTTATCGTTGAACAAAGTTTTTCAGCTTTTTATTAAAGAAGGTAGCGATTTCTGTCTATGTTGGACCAGTAATGCTGTTTTTTTTTTCTTGTTTTGAATTTTATGACATCTTTCGGTTGATCAAAATGACATTCATGTTTTTAGGTCAATGGGTGCTAGAAGTGTTTGAAAATCTATAATTTTATTATGATTCTTGGTATTTCTTCAGAATTTTGAGTTAAGAGAATTTGCTTTTCTGTTGTATTTTGTTAAGGGGTATTTCATTCTCCGGGCTAATCATCAAGCTTTGATTTTCTTTGTTTGTTAAGTACATATTTTTTCTGCTATTTTTTCTAAAATGGAAAAAATTACACTAACAGTTGCCATATCTGCATTTTAGTTTTGATCATCTGAACTTAACATGAGAATTTTCTTGATTATAGTGAAGTGGGTCTCTCGTAATTCAATTTCAAGAAACTCATCTACTACAAATTGCGACGAAGAGGGGCAAGGAGATTTTCAACAAAGAAGAACATGCAGAAGATTGGTGCTTTGAATGTAAAGATGGAGGATAGCTGATGATTTGTGACTATGAGCAAGTCCTTTTGCTAAAAAAATCAATTTTATTTTTGGTATATTTGATGAAATAAAAAGATTGGTGCTTTGAATGTAAAGATGTAGGAGAGCTCATGATTTGTGACTATGGATAAGTCCTTTTGCTAAAAAATCAATTTTTATTTTTGGTATATTTGATGAAATAAACTAGAAAGATGGTCATCAGAAAAATGTTTCCAAATGATGACACCATGTTTCGAGTTTATTTCATCAAATATACCAAAAATAAATTGACTTTTTAGCAAAAGGACTTGCACATAGTCACAAATTATGAGCTCTCCTCCATCTTTACATTCAAAGCACCAATCTTATTCAAGTTCTTCATTGTTGAAATTCTTCTTGCCCCTCTTCGTCGCAATTTGTAGTAGATGAGTTTCTTGAAATTGAATCACCAGAGACCCACTTCACTATAATCAAGAAACTTCCCATGTCTAATTCAGATGATCAAAAATAAAATGCTGATATGGCAATTGTTAGTGTAATTTTTTCCCTTTTAGAAAAAATAGCAGGAAAAATATTTACATTAACAAACAAAGAAAATCAAAGCTAGATGATTACCCTGGAAAATGAAATACCCATTAACAGAACACAACAGAAAATCATGTTCTCTTAACACAAAAATTCTGAAGAACTCCCAAGAATCATAACAAAATTATAGATTTTCAAACACTTCTAGCACCCATTGACCTAAAAACATGAATGTCGTTTTGATCAACTGAAAGATATCATAAAAATCAAAACAAGAAAAAGAATCAGCATTACGGGTCCAACATAGACGCAAATCACTACATTTTTCAATAGAAAGTTAAAAAATTTTGTTCAGCGATAACATCAACCATAGAAAGGTGAATTGGGGCTAATGAAAATAAAAAGAGAATTGGGGGTAACAAAAAAATAAAAGATTGAGGGTAACAAAAATAGGAAGATTTTTCTAATAAGGTTTTTTAATAGAAGTGTCTAATTCAACAAAGTTATACTTCTTGGATTGGAGGAATCTTTTCTGGGATGCAGCAATCAGTTACTTATGAATTGGTGACACACACTCAACAACTAGACAGTAAAATAGAAACATTTGTCAATTTGTAACTACAACGATCTGTCACGACCCAAGGTATCCCCTAGGCGTAACATGGAGTATAAGACCTTGAGAAATCCCATACAAGCTACTTAGCTTTCATCATACAAGATAATAGAATGAAAGAGATTAAAAGACAATTCAATATATCAAAGTTTTTATAAAGCATAGCGGAAATCTAATCATAGCCTCAAGCCATCTAGTACATAAGAATGAATTCCAAAAATGAAAGTAAGGAAAGACTGAAAATGATAAATGTCTGATCCTCGAAGCATGATGACTCACCAAAGATCGAAATCTCCTCTACGAACTCTAGCCATGAAACTGGGAACCCTGATTGCCGGACCCTACATTTAGGGAAATGTAGGCAATACAAAATATGTACCTAGTATGATAGACATGCACATAACATATAAAAACATGCTTAAAAGAGATACTTTCATGAAATGTAATGACCAAGCTAAAACATGAGATAAGGTGATAGAAAACATGAGTCATAAAAACATGGTCAATGTACATAGTCATCATCTTAAACATGTATGAGATACTTCCTTGAAGTAAATTTAGTTCATCATAGCTTTTGGGAGAAGTAGCCTTCAACTGACATATAAGACCATGAGAGCTATCATCATGAAATCCGGTGTCTCTCAGATCGAAAAGAGTTGTCCTACTTTCCAAGGTAAGGACCATGAACTTCTAGCTTATGTGGATCCACTAGCTAATGTCTATCTAGACAATCCTATGTTGGCACATAGTTTATGGGACATGGGTAATCGCCACTTGTCCACTCGGTACTAAGCTTAGCTTCCACAAAATAGTTCTTATTCATATTCATCCTACCTCTTAAAGGAACATGGATAATAGGCTCTTGTCCTTACATCATATGCCATGGGTAATCGCCTCTTGGTTTTTAATTAGAGAGCATGGGTAATCACCTCTTGCCTCATCATTAGAATAGCTCCTTATCATCGGTTCATTTTAGGTGAGAAGACCTTTCAACCCTAAGAACCCTTATTATGTGAGAAAACTTTTCACAAATCATGCTTTCATGTGTATATGAGAAATCCTTTCAACAACACAAAAGTAACAACATCATTGATACTTCACTTTTAAAGCATCCTTAAAATATTTACATTAATTTCTAAAGAACATACATAATGCCATAATTCACCTTTCATGGTTCAAAACTTACTTTCAATCATCAATATCTAGAAAACAGGGGTTGGACATGGGTTCATGGGAATTCATCATTAAATCATGTAATTATATCAATGCATGCTTTATAGATCATAAAACCATCAAATACATCAATAATTAAAGGAACCCATGACATGGAAGAAAACCATAACTCAATTGGGGAAATCTATCTTTATTAATTGGAGAATTTGAGAACTCCATGGATGAAAGGACTTCATGGATGAAAACTATCATACCTCAAAGCCAATTTCTTAACTTCAATGGAGGAATTAGAGACTTTATTGGAACCCTAGGTTTAACCCTTTTCTCCAAGCTTTCTAGAGAGAGAAATATCTGAGAGGAAGATTTGTTCTTCTTTTGTAAATTTGAGAGAATGACTTAAATGGGTTGATTTTGGGGTTAAAACCACTTATATAGGGGTTCTAGGTAAGGGTAAAACAACATAGTATCAAGATAAAATTATTAGGAAAAGACCCAACTGCTACTGATTTACAGCTAATGCAAACCCCTAGATGGAGGCCCTCACGAGCCATCTGGGCAGTCGTGACCCTTGACTAGTGGCTTGGGAAGGCCCCTTGAACCGTTGTCCCACCTCACGACCAGCTTCATGAGTCGTTTTCCCCTTCACGACCCGTCTGGAGGTCAGTGAGAAGGGGCTAGCCTTGGGGTGGGTTCTGCCTCCCCTCAACGGCCACTACCACAGGGCGTGAGGCTCACCACGAGCCATCTAATGGCTCATAGGAGGGGATCCCCTCTTGTCCAAGCATTGGAAGGCTCCACAAGCACCAGCATGAGCCGTGGTGCCCTTCACGACCCGTCAAAGGTTCCATGAAGGGTGTCATGGCTCAGTTATGGGCTGGTGACCTCCCACTTGGCCCTTTTTCTAGACTTATTGATTACGAGGTGTTACATTATCTACCCCTTGGGAAGATTCGTCCTTGAAGGGGTTTTAGACATCACATGAAAGAGAAAAACTCAAATCTAGCAGTCCAACATGCATGCGATTACATAAATGCACATATCTGAGGAGGAAACATAAACTCCAAGCAAAAACATGTTCAAAACTTCATATCATGAAGTCTATATGCCACTCATACTTAAATTCACATAAACATGTAGAAATCAATCAAGTTCACTCATTTTTTCTTCTTCAAAACTGAAGCTTTTTCATGATCATGCATAAATGAGGAAATCATGGGAATATCTAAGACATGACACCAAAGCTTAAACCATGAGGAACTCAATACCTCAAGCTAGAGTAGGGGTAAAAGGAAAAAGGTGAGGATAGCGGTACATCATATCGGCCTCGGCCTACCAAGTAGCACCCTCAACTAATTGATTTCTCCACAAAACTTTCACGAAAGCAACTTCTTTATTTCTCAACATCCTGACTTGCCGGTCTAAAATCTCAACCGGGACTTCCTCATAAGAAAGATTCTCCTTAACTCCAAAATATTCTAAGGGGACTATAGTTGTTGGATCACCAACACATTTCTTCAACAAGGATACATGGAAAACTGGATGCACCGATGCCAATTCATTAGGCAATTCTAGTTCATAAGCAACCCTACCAATACGTCTCAAAATCTGATATAGGCCTACATATCAAGGACTAAGCTTCCCTTTCTTACCAAACCTCATTACATCCATCATGGGTAAAATTTTCAAGTAAACCCAATTATTTACATCAAACTCAAGACCTCTTCTTCTAACATCGGCATAGGACTTCTGTCGACTTTGAGCCGTTCTCAACCTTTCTCTAATAAGTCTAACTTTTTCCATAGCATCATGTACCAACTCGGGGCCTATCAAAGTGACTTCACCCACTTCAAACCAACCTATATGAGATCTGCACCTCTTACCATACAATGCCTCAAATGGAGCCATACCAATGCTTGAGTGATAACTATTGTTATATATGCAAACTCAATCAAATGCAAGTGATCATTCCAATTACCTTTGAAATCAATCGCACAAGCTCTTAACATATCTTCCAAAGTTTGGATAGTACGCTCTGCTTTCCCATCGGTTTATGGATGAAAGACCGTACTGAGCTTAACACAAGTACCAAGACCATTTTTGAAGGATTTCCAAAACTGGAAAGTGAATTGAGTACCACGATCGAAGATAATGGATAAAGGCACTCCATGCAACTTTAACATTTCTCTCAAGTACAACTTAGCATAATACTCCGCCGAATAAGAAACCTTGACGGGAATGAAATGAGCCAATTTCGTCATTCGATCTACAATAACCCAAATCGAGTAATGTTGTCGCCTGGTGTGAGGCAAACCAACAACAAAGTCCATATTCAAATCTTCTCACTTCCAAGTAGGAATGCTTATATCTTGGGATAAACCTCTCGGTTTCTGATGCTTAGCTTTCACTTGTTGTCAATTAGGACACTTAGCCACAAATTCCACAATATCCTTTTTCATCCCATTCCACTAATAGACCTCCCGCAAATCACGATACATCTCGGTGGCTCCCGGGTGAATGAAATATTGAGAACTATGGGGTTCTAACAAGATCTTATCCCTCAAGTCATTAATATTAGGAACATACAAACGACCTTGATATTTAAGCACCCCATCTCCCCCTTGGGATAAAGCCTCTACAGACTTTTTAAGTACCACTTTCTTTAATTAAACCAACGTCGGATCAAGACCTTGCTTAGCTTTAACATCCGCCACAAAAGATGGTTCTGACCCATTGTGAACCATAAACCCACCTTTAGTAGAGTTTACTAACTGAACACCGAACCGGGATGATCTATGAACATATCAAACCAGATCCTTCTTATCATCCTCAATATGGGTAACATTACCCATAGATAATCGACTAAGAGCATCCGCCACCACATTCGCCTTTTCAGGGTGATATAGAACGCTCATATAATAATCCTTCAATAACTCAAGCCATCTCCTTTGACGAAGATTTGGATCCTTCTGATTAAACATATATTGCAAACTCTTGTGGTCGGTAAAAACATCTACGTGAATGCCATACAAATAGTGCCTCCAAATATTTAAGGCAAAAACAACCGCCGCTAGTTTAAGGTCATGGTAGGATAATTCTTCTCATGAGTCTTAAGTTGACTTGAAGCATATGCAATCACCTTCCCATTTTGCGTAAGCACACATTCTATCCCAATTCTTGAGGCATCACAATAAACCACAAAACCATTAGTCCCTTCTGGTAAAGTCAACACTGAAGCAGAAGTAAGTCTATCCTTTAATTCCTAAAAGCTCTTTTCACATGCTTCAGGCCATATAAACTTAGCCTTATTTTGGGTCAATGCTGTCAATGGAGAAGCAATATAAGAAAACCCCTCAACAAACCTTTTGTAATAACCATCCAAACCCAAGAAACTTCTCATATTCAAAGGGGATAGAGGTCTAGGCCAACACTTAACCGCATCCATCTTTTTAGGATCTACCTCGATACCTTTACTTGAAATAATATGACCAAGAAAAGCTACGGACCTTAGACAAAATTCACATTTGCTAAACTTTGCAAAGATTTGTTTGTCCTTGAGAATTTGCAACACAATCCTCAAATGCTTGATATGATCGTCCTAACTTCTTGAATAGATCAATATATCATCAATGAACACAATAAAAAACATGTCAAGATATTGTCTAAACACCCTATTCACAAATCCATAAAAGCCGCCAAAGTGTTAGTTAAACCAAAAGACATCACTAAAAACTCATAATGACCATACCCAGTTCGAAAGGCCGTCTTCAAAATGTCAACTTCCTTCACCCTTAATTGGTGATAACCCGATCGAAGATCAATCTTGGAAAAGTAATTTCCCCCTTAAAATTGGTCAAACAACTCATCTATCCTCGGGAGATGATACTTCTTCTTAATGGTAACCTTATTCAATTGTCGGTAGTCGATACACATATGGAGCGGACCATCTTTCTTTCTAACAAACAAAACTGGGGCACCCCATGAAGAGATACTTGGTCGGATGAATCAGTTATCCAACAAATCTTTTAATTGCTCTTTCTACTCATTTAGTTCTGACAGAGCCATTCAGTAAGGAGGAATAGAGATAGGTTGCGTATCTGGGAGAAGGTCAACAACGAAGTCTATTTCCCTTTCGAGAGGAATACCAGGTAAATCATAAGGGAACACTTCCAAAAACTCATTCACAATGGGGACCAACTCAAGAATAGGGGTTTCAGAATTTTCATCCTTCACTCTAACTAGATGGTATACACAACCGTTAGCAATAATCTTTCTAGCTCTAAGACAAGAGACAAACTGACCCTCATGCATAGAATTTCCCCCTTTTCACTCTAGGACAAGCTCATTTGGAAACTAAAACTTGACTACACGAGTTCTACAATCAATAGAAGAATAACATGAGTGCATCCAGTCTATACCAAGGATAACATCAAAATCCAACATATCAAGCTCTACCAAATCAACAAGAGTAACTCTATGGGACAAGGAGACGAGACACTTTATATATACCCTCTTAGCCATAATAGAATAACCAACAGGAGTCGAGACAAAAAGATTCTAACAACACATTCGAAAGAACATCAAACCTCATAGCCACATATGGCTTCACAAAAGATAAGTTAGCACCGGGATCAAGTAAAACATAAACATCAAGTTGAAAGACTTTCAATATATTGGTAACCACGTCAGGAGAACCCTCCTAATCATGACGATTCTGAAGTGCATAAAGTTTATTTTGCTTGGGAGCATTGGAACCCAAACTACTAGGACCAGATGAAGGATTAGGTTGAGCTCGTCTATGACTATGTCTCTCATTCTCAACAACTGAAGGACAATCCCTTATCATCTAACCACAACCAAAGCAAGCTTTGGAAACGACTAGACATTTACCCTCATGCTTCCTTCCACACTTAGCACAAGTATGCAATAAAGACCCACTGCCATTTCCCCCTTGAGGCCTTAGGTTAGATACCCTATCTTTGTTTAACTTAGAAGGAGCATTGGAGGAGCTTTGACTAGGAAACCTTTGTCGAAATTTAGAACGACCATGCCATCAGACCTTGAATGTGAGAAATTACCATCACTGATTTTCGCCCTCTTTGTCTCCCTAGACTTTTCCTTAAGTTTCTCCTCTTCGATTTGTTGAGCATAAACCATGAGACGAGAGATAGCCATATCATTAACAAGCATGGTGATACGACATTCCTTAACCACCATTTCAGACACACCCGAAATGAACTTGCTCATCCTTGTCCTAGGGTCGATAATCATCGTAGGAGTATATCGAGACAATGATCTGAACTTTAAAGAGTATTCTTTTACACTTATGCTCCTTTGACGAAGATTAATGAATTCAAGCCCTCTTTGCCTCCTTCATCTCAAGGGGAAAGAACCTATCAAGGAAAGCAACCTTAAAATTTTCCCAATCGAGAGGACCCGCATCTTCTGGTCTCCCCTCTTTCAATTGGTTGAACCAAATTTGAGCAACACTCTTAAGTTGATAAGCGGTCAATTCCGCTTTTTCCATCGGCGTCACCCCAATGATCATCAACACCTTATAAACCTCATCATAGAAATCTTGAGGATCTTTCTCAATCTTAGAACTATGAAACTCCAGAGGATTCATTCTAGTGAAGTCCCTTACTCTAGATGCCGCCATACCTATATTTGGGTTCACGAGAACCGCAACCTCCCTATTGGCTTAGGCCGTCACGGCTTGGGCCAACACTTGAAAAACAGCCCTAAACTCCGCATTAGTCACTTGCTCAGCCAAAGAATCGACCGAAACTTGAGGAGCTTCTTGTTCCGCATTCTCTCTCACATTCCTTTTAGCATAAACTTTTTGAGTAGCCATCTCTTGTAGAGTATTGGATAAGGATTACGAGAGAGACTTTATAGATTTGAACTCTATCGCACAACTTAAAAGTAATGAAAGAAGTAGAGTTTCCTAAACATCTTGTAGCCTCTCATTCATAAATGTGGCGCACTTTACACTCATGAACAAGACTTTACTCGACATGGCTTATGAGACATCCTATGACCTTTCTAAACCTTGTGCTCTGATTACCAAGTTTGTCACGATCCA
Organism: Solanum tuberosum; assembly: GCF_000226075.1. Classification (NCBI taxonomy): domain Eukaryota; kingdom Viridiplantae; phylum Streptophyta; class Magnoliopsida; order Solanales; family Solanaceae; genus Solanum; species Solanum tuberosum. Next base: position 186,724 of record NW_006239415.1, on the reverse strand, counting down.
AGGTAGCCCCTAGGCAAAACATGGGGTATAAGACTCCGAGAGGCCCCATACAAGCAGCTTATCTTTCATCATACAAGATAATAGAATGAAAGAGATTAAAACACAGTTCGATATATCAAAGTTTTTATAAAGCATAACGAAAATCTAAATATCATCTCAAGATATCTAGTATATCAGAATGAATCTGGGTGAAGCCAGTACATCATGTTCCAAAATTGAAAGTAACGAAAGACTGAAAATGATAAATGTCCGGTCCTCGAAGCATGAGGACTCGCCAAAGCTCAAAATCTCCTCTACAAACTCTAGCCACAAAATTGAGAACCCTAATTGCCGGACCCTATATTTGGGGAAAAGTAGGCAAGAGTATGCGTTAGTACAAAATATGTACCTAGTATGATTGCCATGCATAAAACATATAAAGACATGCTTAAAATAGATACTTACATTAAATGTAATGACCAAGCTAAAACATAAGATAAGGTGATAGAAAATATGAGTCATAAAAACATAGTCAATGCATATAGTCATCATCTTAATCATGAATGATATGCTTCCTTAAAGTAACTTTAGTTCATCATAGCTTGCTTGTGGGAAGTAGCCTTACCTGACATATAAGACCATGAGAGCTATCATCACGGAATCCGGTGTTTCCCACACCGAAAAGAGTTGTCCTACTTGCCAAGGTAAGGACCATGAACTTCTAGCTTATGTAGATCCACTAGCTAATGTCTATCGAGACAATCCTATGTTGGCACATAGTTTATGAGACATGGGTAATCACCACTTTTCCACTTGGTAGTAAGATTAGCTTCCACATAATTGTTCTTATTCATATTCATCCTATCTCTTAAAGGAACATGGGTAATCGCTTCTTGTCCTTACATCATATGACATGAGTAATCTCCTCTTGTATTTTAATTAGAGAGCATGGGTAATCGCCTCTTGCCTCATCATTAGAATAACTCCTTATCATTGGTTCATTTTAGGTGAGAAAGCCTTTCAACCCTAAGAACCCTCATTATGTGAGAAAACCTTTCACAAATCGTGCTTTCATGTGTATATGAGAAATCCTTTCAACAACACAACAATAACAACATCATTGATACTTCACTCTTAAAGCATCCTTAAAACATTTACATCAATTTCATGAGAACATGCATAATTCCATAATTCATGCATAATTCCATAATTCACCTTTCATGGTTCAAAACCCACTTTCAATTATCAATATCTAGAAAATATGGGTTGGACATAGGTTCATGGGAATTCATCATTAAATCATGTAATTATATCAATTCATTCTTGATAGATCATAAAACAATCAAATACATCAATAATTAAAGGAACCGATGACATGGAAGAAAATCGTAACTCAATTGGGGAAATCTATCTTTATAAATTGGAGAATTTGGGAACTCCATGAATGAAAAGGATCCATGGATGAAAACTATCATACCTCAATGCCAATTGCTTAGCTTCAATGGAGGAATTGGAGATTTGACTTGGAACCTAGGTTGAACCCTTCTTCTCCAAGCTTTATAGAAAGATAAATATTTGAGAGGAAGACTTATTCTTCTTTTGTAAATTTGAGAGAATGAATTGTATGGGTTTATTTTGGGATTAAAATAACTTATACAGGGTTTTTAGGTAAGGGAAAAACGACATAGTATCAAGATAAAAAATTAGGAAAAGACCAACTGCCTCTAACTTACAACTGACGCAAACCCTAGATGGAGGCCCTCACAAGCTGTTTCAGGGTCCACGAGCCATTTGGGCAATCGTGACCTTGGACCAGTGGCTTGGGAAGGCCCCTTTAACCTTAGTCCCACCTCACGACCAACTTCATGAGTCATTTTCCCTTTCACGACCCATCTCAAGGTCAGTGAGAAGGGCTGGCCTTGGGGTGGGCTCTGCCTTCCCTCAACGGCCACTACCACGGGGAGTGAGGCTCACCACAAGCCATCTAAGGGCTCGTGGGAGGGGAGCCCCTCTTGGCCAAGCACTGGAAGGCTCCACGAGCACCATCACGAGCCGTGGTGCCCTTCATGTCCCGTCAAGGGCTCCATGAAGGGTGTCATGGCTCAATTATGGGCTAGTGACCTCCCACTTGGCCCCTTTTCTAAAACTCTAGATTTCGAGGTGTTACACGATCAAAATAATGTTTAGTAGTAATTACATAAAAAATGTTATACTTTAAGAAAATTATACTTCTTGGATTGGAACAAACTATTACTTATAGATTGCTAACACACAATCAACAACTAGATAGAAGAATGGAAACACTTCTCTTTTTGGAACTATGAAGATCAAAACAATGTTCAGTAGCAATTGCTTAAAAAAATTATACTTCAAGAAAGTTATAATACTTGGATTGGAGCACTCTACTCTTGTATTACAACACTCAATTACTTATGAATTGCTGACACACAATTACCTATCAACACTTAGACAGATGTAACACCTTAGAAATCATGGAACTTAGAATGGAAAAGAGAAAAGGCTTCAATTGAGTACTAGTGCATGTGTACGGTATGTATAGGGTGTCACGGGTCGTACAACTAACAATGGTGAAATTTAAACTTGAAGGTTTTGTTACGAAGGGTTTCACGGGTTGTGGATTCGGCCATGAAACTTTCCACTGACCGTGAAGCTGCCCGTGAAAAGGACTTCGTTAGTTTTAAGTTTAGGGTCAATTTTAAACAATCATATCTCTCAACATATAATGAATTAGGTGGATTATAACCTATCGAATTATAGGTTTCTTGAGTCCTCTTTCCAACGCCACAAAGTTTGCCCAATTTGAAGTTTGGAGTAAGAAGTTATGCTCGTTTTAGTGAAGCCCTATCGGGCAAGTAAAATTTCACCGTTTATACGGCCCATGAAGTGTTTCACGGACCGTGAAGACTTAGACAGTCTGTGAAGCCTCTCTTGTGAGGTACCACGTCAGTTTTTAAGTTAGGGTCATTTTAGTCTTTCCTCAAAGTGTTTGGTACCTAAACTACGTCGTATTAAACCATATTTTAAGATTTATAAACGTGAATTAAGTCCTAAAAACTACCCATTTCAATTCATTCTCCTAAATTATCTAAACTTGACCAAATTCCTAAATCTCTCCAAGTTTTTCTCCAAAAATCTTCTCTCTAGATCAAGGAAGAAGAAAAACCTAGGGTTCTTTAAGTTCAAGTATCCTTTCTTCATCATTGCTTAGGGATTCAATCAAGGTATGTAGGGAGTTCATCAATGGGTTCCAATCACCCATTAAGTTCCTAAAGTTTCTTCAATTCTCCAATTCAATCTTCCCCTGAGTCTGGCATATATCAAGCATACTGAAAGTGACTAAGTAAGACATGTACTATGCGGAAGATAAAAATAGTGGATATGTTAACTGGGGAAAAACCCAACTAGTCTGAATATATATGATATAATAATAAGAGTTTAGTGATGACTGAAACAACACTTAAAAACTCGAGCTGAATCTACTACTATGTTTGAAAAGCCTTTACTGAATTGAGTTGTTATTACATGCCCCTCAGATAAACCTAACAAATTTGAAGACTGGAAATAAAGACTAAAATAGAAATCATGTCTATTGTCCTCGAAGTATGAGGACTCACCACTGAAGCTGTTGAAGTAGAATTGAGAATCTATCTAAGCGTGATCTGGATGCTGAGTGTCTAAACCTATATCATGAAATGATGTAGCGCAAAGTATGCGTCAGTACTTGGAATGTACTGAGCATGCAAGATATAGATGTGCTAAGCTGAACAAAGTATATAAGCTGAACAATGCATACCTGAACAATGATATAATCTGAACAAGGATATAAATATGTACTGAAGTATTACTGAAAACTAAATTGAATGCAATGACCAAGTACTAATCCTGAAGGTAACATGTTGAACTGTATACTAATGTAAATGCTGAAAACTTGGTCAATGCACTAAGAGTCTCACTGTGGGAGCTACTATTAACTGACATAAACCACGTGAGCTAAACATGGAGTTCGATGTATACGCCCCATCCAGAGGACCCAATATACCTTGCCAAGGGTATAGAGGCATGACTGTGGTGTGATCACTAAAATTGATGACCGATAGAAGAGTCTTATAAACCTATGCGAGGACATAGTTCTGCGACTTTGAGGGTACACTGAACCCTAGTCCAACTCAGTACTAAGTCTACTCCCAATTGAATATTCATGAAGCTAAAATGCACTAGATACTGCATAGCTCAAAACTGACATGCTAACTGAGAATGCAACATTTATATACTGTGAATATAACATTTGAAATCTGAAGCATGAATTTCTGTCTGACTGACCTAGCAAGTATAATTCATGGACTAGGATAAATTTACACAAGCTAGAATTATGATTTCTATGCAAGGAATTATACAAAATTATCAAGAAGCAAGTTATTTAGATCAAAGGAACCATAATCACAATAAATCTTGAAAATCTAGAAACCCTAGGTTTGAACAATTTATGAGTATCTGAAGAACTAACTGAATTCTAGGGACCTAATGGGTAAAATAAACCCACTAGTGAAATCCCATATACCTGGTGATGAAATCTACGGAGAAATCCTTCGAATTGTGGGGCTGAACTTCGAAGAACACCTCTGCTTGTTCTTGGAAGAAACTGGCTACTTTTCCTCTTCTTTTTGCTCTAAGTTGGGTGATTTTTTAGAGAATGAGGGTTCTGGGTATGTCTGACTAGGTTATTGGGCTTAGACTGAGTTAAACGACATAGTTTAGGCATCAAACGACGTAGTTTAAGTGCCCAATGCAGAGAGAAAAGACAAAAACAACCCTGACCTAACGTTGACGAAGTTCCACTCACAAGGGGACTGGCGGGCCGTCGTTTGAACCACTGCCCGTCAACTGGGTCGTGGCCCTGCCCAACACGATTCTACTGAAACGATCATAACTATTTAATCTGAGCTTGGATTTTAGTAAACTCGGTGGCATTGGAAAGATGATTCAATTATCTTTAATCTAATAGTTCATGGGCCACCTATTTCATTTTGTGCTAAAATATATGGCCATTTGAAGTTGACCCAACATCATTTATTTCCAAATAACTACCGACCCTCACCAACCGCCAGACCTACGGTCCGTAGGTCAAACCACAGGCCGTACTGGTCGGTCGTGGGTGGGATCAGAGACATCTAAATCTTGGAACCCAATGATGGGACCCCACATACGGATCGTGGGTCCATCGACGGACAATGGACCACAACTCTAAGTCTTATCTCCTTGGATCCAAGGTGTTACAGAACATATTAAGAAAAGCAACCTTAAATTTTTCCCAATCAAAATGACCCGCATCAACCGCCTTCTCTTCCTTCCATTGTTCAAACCAAATTTGAGAAACACCCTTAAGTTGATAAGTGGCTAACTCTGCCTTCTCAACCGAAGTCACACCCACAAATCCTGATTATCTTTTAAACCTCTTCAATGAACTCTTGAGGATCTTTTTGAACTTTAGACTTAAGAAATTTCAGAGGATTCATCCTAGTAAAGCCCCTCACTCTAGTTGTCGTCGTACCCACATTTGGGTTTACGGGAGACACAACCTCCCTATTTTCTTGATCTGTCATAGCTTAGGCTAATGCATGAAATGCAGCTTGAAACTCATCATATGACACTTGCACGGCCAAAGGATCGATCGGCACTTGGGGAACCTCTTGTCTCACATTTTCATGAACATTCCTTCTCATAGGATTCCTTCGTGGAGGCATATTTTGTAAAGCATGAACAGAGGTTAGGAAAGGAGGACTTTTATAGAGATAAAATCTATGGCAGGACTTTAGAGTATTGAAAGAAGTGGAGTTTCTTAAACATCCTATAGATACCTATTCAATAATATGGCGCGCTTCAAACTCAGGAACACGTCTCTACTCGATGTGGCTTATGACACATCCTAAGACTTTTCTAAACCTTGTGCTCTGAATATCAACTTTGTCATGACCCAAAGTACACCCTAGATGTGACATGTCGTATAAGACCCCGAGAGGCCCTACACAAGCCAATTAGGATACATCATATGAGACAATAGAAATAAAGATTAGAAAAGATAACATTTTAAACATCAAAGTAGTTTAGCAAAGTGGAAGTTTAAATAAGTTTCAAAAGTGATCTAATAGATCATAAGGAAGGTAATTGGGATGTAACCCATACATCACATAGAAGTCTGAAACAGAAATGACATAAAGCAATCAAAAAGTCTCGGTCTTCGGAACATGAGGACTCACCAATAATCCAAAACTCAAAAGGATCAACTAGCCATAAACGGAGGGAGAAGAATCGTCAAGCCCTACATTAGTGAAACAATATAGGCACAAGTATGTATTATTATATGGAATGTACTAAGTATGAGGGGACTGCAATAAACATGAGACGTTATTATAAGGGGACATAATCGAAAACATGATATGCATGACCAATTTTAAAAATAGTAAAATCATTTAAATATATTCATAAATCATTGAAACGGTTAATGTATCTTTAAATTATAAAAGAAGCTTCACAAAATATTAGTAATTAACTTAGTTCATTTTTTGGGAAGTTTACCATTAACTGACATAGACCATGTGAGCTATAACATGGAATCTAGTGTCTGACCCACATCAAAAGTGGGTGTCCTCACTTACCAAGGTAAGGATCTGAAGTCTGAGCTAAAGTGGATCCACTGGCTAATGTCTATCTAAGACCATCATCCTATAGTGGCACATAGTTTAAGAGACATGGGTAGTCGCTGCTAGTCCACTTGGTACTAAGCATAAATCCATGGAATAGTCATTAATCTTATTCATATTATCATCCGTGGAAAAGTACAATGAAGATACTAATCAAAACTAGAAACATCATAGAGTATCTCCTTAGACCATGCATGAGAAAACCTTTCGCTATCCATGATCTTTTCATAATAGCTTTGTAAGGCCCATAATCAATAAATTCATATGCAAATACAACACTAATCAAGACTTAATTTAGGAAAATAGCCCAAAAGCATTAAGGAAAAATCTAGATGTCATTCATGTCATGTGGCCAAGTTTGATAGAACATATAGATACCTTCATCTATAAGCTTACATAAGTCATACACATCGATTTCATGAAAATATGCATGATTTCCTAAAATTATATTCATAGGTTCATAGACCAATGCATGAGTTCACATGGAATTAGTTGAAAAGCATGTAATTAAGTCTAAATCATCAAAATAATGTCATAATCAAGTAATTGAATCCAAACAAATAGAACCCATGAGAAATTGAGAGAAAACCTAATTAATTTTGGGAAATTAAATTGGAGAATTGAAGAAACTTTGGGGACTCAATGGGTGATTGGAACCCGTAGATGATATCCCTACATACCTTGATTGAATCCCTAAGCAATGATGAAGAAAGGAGACTTGAAATTTAAGAACCATAGCATCTTCTTCTTCCATGATCTAGTGAGAAGATTTTTGGAGAGAACCTTGGAGAGAATTTAGGAGTTTGGTCAAGTTTAGAGAATTTAGGAGAATGAATTCAAATGGGTAGTTTTTAAGACTTAATTTACTTGTATAAATCTTGAAATAGGGTTTAAAACGACGTAGTTTAGGTACCAAACACTTTGAGGAAATACTAAAATAAACCTAACTTAAAAAAATTGATGTGGTTCCTCAAGAGAGAGGCTTCACGGTCCGTGAAACACTTCACAGGCAGTATATCCAATGAAATTTCACTTGCCTGACAGGGCTTCACTAAAACGGACATAACTTCTTACTCCAAATTCAAAATGAGGCAAACTTGGTGGCGTTGGAAATATGAGTCAAAGACCTTTAATTTGATTGGAAACATACCACCTTCATCATTATGTGATGTGAGATATGATTGTTTTAAGTTAACCCAAAACTTAAAACTGACGAAGTCCCTTTCACGGACAGCTTCATGGTCCGTGCAAAGCTTCACGACCTGGTCCATGGCTCGTGCAACTCTAAGTGGCCCGTGAAACCCTTCGTAACAAAACCTTCCGATTTAACTTTCACCACTATTTGTTGTACGACCCGTGATACCCTCTACGGACTGTACAAGCTTCTGTACGCATGCACTTGTACTAAACTGAAGCCTTTTCTCTTTTTTTCCATTCCAAGTTCCATGATTTCTGAGGTGTTATATCTGTCTAGTTGTTTATAGGTAATTGTGTGTCAGCAATTCATAAGTAATTGAGTGTTGTAATACAAGGGTGGATTACTCTAGTCCAAGTAGGATAACTTTCTCTAAGTATAATTTTTCTTAAGCAATTCTTACTGGACATTGTTTTGATTGTCATAGTTCCAAACTGATAAGCGCTTCATTCTTCTATATAGTTGTTGACTATGTGTCAACAATTCATAAGTAATAGGTTGTTCCAAACCAAGAAGTATAATTTTCTTGAAGTATAACATTTTTTAAGTAATTACTACTAAACATTATTTTTCCAAATTGACAAATATTGCCATTCTTTTGTCTAGTTGTAAAGTGTGTTTCAGCAATTTATAAGTAACTGATTGTTGTATCCAAGAAAACATTCCTCCGATCCAAGAAGTATAAATTTGTTGAATTAGACTCTTCTATTAAAAAACCTTGTTAGAAAAATCTTTCTATTTTCGTTACCCTCAATCCTCTCTTTTTTCGTTACCTCCAATTCTTTTTTTTTTGTTACACCCAATTCTCTCTTCTATGGCTGATGTTATCGCTGAGTAAAATTTTCCAGCTTTCTATTGAAGAAGGTAGCAATTTCCGTCTATGTTGGACCAGTAATGCTGATTTTTTTTCTTGTTTTGATTTTTATGACATCTTTCGGTTGATCAAAACGACATTCATGTTTTAGGTCAATGAGTGCTAGAAGTGTTTACAAATCTATAATTTTGTTATGATTCTTGGTATTTCTTCAGAATTTTGTGTTAAGAAAACCTATTTTTCTATTGTATTTTGTTAATGGGTATTTCATTCTCCGGGCTAATCATCAAACTTTGATTTATTTGTTTGTTAAAAAGGGAAAAAATTACACTAACAATTGCCATATCTGCATTTTAGTTTTGATCATTTGAACTAAACATGAGAATTTTCTTGATTATAGTGAAGTGGGTCTCTGGTAGGTCAATTTCAAGAAACTCATCTGCTACAAATTGCGACAAAGAGGGGCAAGAAGGATTTCAACAAAGAAGAACTTGCAGAAGATTGGTGCTTTGAATGTAAAGATAGAGGAGAAGTCATGATTTGTGACTATGGGCAAGTCCTTTTGCTAAAAAAATCAATTTTATTTTTGGTATATTTGATGAAATAAACTAGAAACATGGTCATCATATAAGTAATGGTCCAAGACCCACCATTACTTTTATGTTCAGTCACTTATGTCATTGCCATATGATTTGCAACACGTTTGAGGGCTTTTAGATCCCGCCCTACTCTAAAACGCTCATTCCCCTAGAGTTCCAAAGTGATTCTCATTCTCACCGCAGTCGTTTTAAGTCGAAAGAAGCTAAGGAAAGAAATAAGAACTGGAATAGAAGCTATCATTTTTGAAATTAAAGGGTACCGGTTGTTAATGGTTCTATAGTGTAGAGATTATCACTCTGAATTGGTAATGGAGATTATCTTCCTGCCAAAGGGAAAGGCACTGTAGCTATTAAAAGCTACTTAGGTACAAAGTTAATCTCATATGTACTTTTTGTTCCTGAACTTGATCAAAATTTGTTGGGCGTATGCAACTTTTGGAGAATGGTTTTAAACTTACATTTGAGGTCAAGAAGTGTGTGATCTTTGATCCAAAGGGCCAACAAATCTGTCAAGTTAAAATGAGAGTAAAGAGTTTTTCCTTTGATCCAATAGGGGAAAAGTTGGTTGCCTATCTAAGCCAAAAGATGACAACAAATATATGGCATAAGAGACTTAGCCATTTCCATCACAAGTCCTTCTTGTACATGCTGAAGAAAGATATGGTTCGAGGACGACCACTTATGGAGGATGAACACGCAACTTGCAACACATGCCCATTGGGAAAGCAAAGTAGGATGTCTTTTGCCAAGGCAACCTGGAAAGCATCATTGAAGCTACAATTAGTCCATAGTAATTTGTGTGGACCACATAGGACTGCTTCTCTTAACGGAAGTAAATATTTTATAGCATTCACTGATGATATAGCAAGAATGTGTTGGATTTATTTTCCTAGGTTCAAATCTAAAGTACCTGAAGTATTCTGGAAATTCAAGGATGTGGTAGAAAATCAAAGTGGTTGCAGGATTCAAATGCTAAGATCAGAAAATGGTACCGAGTAGACATCTAATCGATTTGAAAAGTTTGTGAAAATGCAGGAATTGAGCATCAACTAACTGTCTCATATACGCCGCAAAAAAATGGTGTTAGTGAAAGGAAGAACAAATTGATAATGGAGATGTCGAGAAGCTTGTTATATGAGAAAGGCCTACCAAAAAAATTATGGGCAGAAGCAGCTAACACTATAGTTTTTTTCTTTGCTGAACAGGTTACCAACAAAAGTTGTTAAGGAAAAGACACCTTTTGAGGCATGGTATGGGTTTAAGCCGTCCTTACAAAATTAATAATCTTTGGTTGTTTGTATTTCTCTCATTCCACAGTTTAAGAGGGACAAGTTAGATAAGAAAGCTGAACCTGGAGTCTTTATTGGTTATAGTACGATCTCCAAAGCTTACAAAAATTTTCGGCCTCATGTAGGGAATATTATGGCAAACGGAGATGTATTTTTTTATGGAGAATGAGCAATGGGACTGGAAAAAGTTAACCAGAAGCAGATTACAAGCAATCTACTAGATTTAGATGGGGAAATTGATGATCAACCTGTGAGAGGAACAATGTCGCTCTATGACTTATACCAGAGATGCAATGTGGCCATTATAGACACTTCTGGATTTGAAGAAGCTATTTCAGATCCCTAAATGGCAAGCCACAATGGAGGAGGAGCTTGCAATGATTGAAAAGAGTGTGATCTGGTAGCTTGTGGAAAAACCACAACATAGGAAGATAATTGGTGTGAAGTGGGTTTATCACACGAAATTGAATGCTGATGGATTTGTTAACAAGCTCAAGGCTAGACTTGTTGTGAATGGTTACTTACAAATTTTTGGAGTTGATTATTCAGAAAGTTTTGCTTCAGTTGCTAGGCTTGATACTGTAAGGTTGTTACTAGCTATTGCTGCTCAAAAAGGTTGGAAAATCATTCAATTGGATGTCAAGTCAGCTTTTTACAATGGTTTTCTACATGAGCAAATTTATGTGGAGCAACATGACGACAAAGTGTATCTATTAAAGAAAGCCTTTTATGGTTTAAAACTAGCTCCAAGGGCTCGGTACCGTCAAATTGATGATCCCTTGCAAGGATTAGGTTTTAAGAAAAGCCTAAGGGAATCAACTCTATTTATTTAAAAAAGAGATTCTGATATTGTGATTATATCACTTTATTGATGATCTTCTTGTAATAGGCAACAACCTTGAAATGATAGATGAATTCAAGGTAGAGATGAAGAAAGCGTTCATAATGACAAACTTGGGAGAAATGTCTTACTTCCTTGGAATGCTGATATGCCAAACTCAAAATGAAGTGTTTATTTGCCCAAAAAAATATGCAAAGGAGATAATGAAGGAGTTCAAACTGGAAGATTGCAAACCTATGGACACTCCAATGAATCAGAAAGAAAAGCTGATTAAAGATGAAGGCAGCGACAGTGTTGACGAGACAAGTTATAGAATATGGTTGGATGTCCCAGGTATCTCACTGCCATGAGACCCGACATTCTGCAACCAATAAGTGTCTTGTCTAGATTTCTGAATTGAGCAAGTGAAATGCACATGAAAGCAACCAAAAGAGTGATAAGGTATGTCAAGGGAACTTTGGACTATAGTGTTAGGTTCGGGAAAAGTCAGAACTTCAAGTAGCAAGGTTATTCTGACAGTGATTGGGCAGGGTCAGATCACCCATTTCTTAAAAGCAACTCTAAATGCTTTCCTCTTCCTGTCATTAGCCAAACAAAACATAACTTCAACAACACTGCAACAAAGAATCCCTATAACTCAAATGCTCTCAGCAACTTCTTCATTAGCACTCAAAGATTCAAACTTTATAATATTCACAAAAAGAGTACTAACCAGAGGTAAATTCTAAAGAGTCGGATTTGGAAGCAATAGATAATTGTTGTTGCTTTTCAAAATGTTGTTGAGGTGCATATAAAGATGGGTTTTTCCCATAAAGTGTTCCACTATAAAAAGATCCCACCATTACCAAAAGGACAATCAATATTGTTTGCCCTATATTCCAATCAAATGCCCTCATATTTATCCAAGATCCACCATCCATTTTCCCCTTTTCTACTCTCTCAACCCCCCACATCCACCTCTATGAATTATGTGGAAAAAATGTACTAATTGCTAACGCTTTCCCAAGGGGTTCAACAAAATTCACTGTTTTTGACAAGTACCATGTAAGAAACTTATACAATGGTGAAAAAGATTGATTATTTAAAGAAGAATTATCAAGAAAAGAGCTTTAAGGGAATACAATGTACACTATGAGATCGAGAAAATTGAGTTTTGGGTGTGCTCGGAGCTAAGCACAAGTGAAGAATGAATTTTTTATTCTATGTTGTGACCTCTCAGTTTATGTGATGATATTTGATTTGATACAAATTTTATAACTGAAAAAAGGGACTTTATAAATTTAGTCTAAAGTATGTCATAAACATTTTTGTAGCTATAGAATTATATCGTTAAGACTATTATTAGAAATTTAAAATTATATTATTTGTAAATATAAAAAAGATATCATTCTTTATTCACTATATAAGAATGAAAGTGTATCTTGAGATAACAAATATTATAATCAGATGTATTCCTATCAAACCTAGCAATTTAGTTTGGCCAAAAGCATATCGAATACTAGATGGTTATATAATCTTTTTTTCTCTAAGTATTTTGTCACTACGAATAAGTAGAATGTAATACAATAAGTAGAAAAAACGTCACCAACAAGAATTGTGGTGGAGTGATAACTACTTCTTCATTATTAACCAAAGTTCTTAGGTTCGAGCTCTAAGTATGAAGTTACAATTGTTAGAGAGAAATTTACCTCTAATATTGGACTTTTAAACTATAATTCAAATTTAATAAGGCTCAAATACAAATAATGAACATAGAGTGAAATAAGAAGAAAAAAAAAAAAGAAGCAAAACGTCAATTTGGAAGGGGAAAAAGAAACATGAACAATAGACTCCACTTATGAAATTACACTGAGTACGTCTGTTGTTATTCTATCATTCATGAAAGGAATGATAAAATTGACTACCATAACAAGTCTGAACAATAGTCAAGAAAGTAAGAAAAAAAAGTAACAATCAAAGCAATTAGTGACCACAGACTATTAAAATATGTAACAATTAATTCAGCAATCCAAGTCTTCCCTTTGCTATTATAATGTAATGGATCATCTGCCCCATAAGTTTTTAATCCTTTGTAAACTTGTACAAGTTCTTCATCACTTTCCAATGTGTTGAATATTATCTTCTCTTCTCTCAATTCTTTCACCAAATCACTAGTGATTTCATGAAATTTATGTATGATACAACTCTATCAATTGGACCATTTGAACATAATTCATGTGCTATCATGTTCATGAAAAGTACTTTAGTGTATGTTGAAACATACCAACATGGGAGTTTTAGTTTTCCATCGTAATAGTGAGATGTAAATCTCACACCTTTTAGTGAATCAATTCTACTAGGCCTAGAATGAATCCCCTTTGATTTCAAATCCATGACGGAACGAAACATGTTTGTGAGCAATCCCAATTTGTGTGATACATGGTTTTTCCTCCAACAATCGCGAAAATAATCAAAGATGAAATCATAACTACGTGATTGTGTGGCGTTAGCTTCATCGTCACTACCATTTACAAGTACTCTACGGAAAACTTCAAGAAGGTGAGGGGGGTCTGTCTCAATTATCGTGTTTTCTTTCATTTTGATGTCCTTTTGCTTATCGAATAACATTTGAGAACAATAGCTTTTTACCTTCTCTTCATATGAATGATATTCACCACCTTGATCATCATCATATCTCAACTTAACCAAGAGCTTGAGAACACGAAAAGGTACCTGCATGTATTTAAAACAAGGTCAAGATTTAATATATATGTATAGAAATTATTATTCACTACTAATAACACACATATTTCAAACAAACAAAAGAACTTGGTTTTAAATTTTCCAAATTTCCATACTTGGGCCTATCTGGCTATGCCATTGATACCTGATTTTCAAGCAAATAAAGGTCATATCTAGTGACCAAATAAACTGCAATGCCAAGGTGTTTGATAGTGTTGCTCTGTTTAGAGGCAGAATTCGGTGTGGACCTTGTTGATATCTCGGTATCATTTAGTATGAAACACGCGTCAAGGAACATCATTCGTGCAAATTCATAGTCGTTATACTTATTCACGAATTCTTCAAGGTAACAACTTCTAAAATCATCAATCTCCCTTAGAATGTCTTCAAGGAAGAAATCTTGTTTTTTGTTACTTCCATGAATGAACATTTCTATAGCCTTTGGCTTGAAATCTTCAACAAAATTGAGTTTTAACTTTCCATGGTGATAAGGTCCCAATGAAACAACTTTAGGATTATAGTCATCACTTTTTTGATTGCCAATTCTTATAAATAATGAAATTTTTGGTATTTGACGCTTTCTTGATATAGTTTGTTGTCTTGGGATTGTGATTTTCAACATCTCAAATTCTAAGGACATTTTTGGTATGCTTCCTGATTGAACAAACAACATTAGTCAATCGAGTTTAAGTTTTATGCACTTACGTTGTCAAATAATATGTGCACAATCGAGTAACTTATAGGATAATTATTGAAAAATATAAATGAATTTAAGTTTTACGCACCTAAACTATGTAAAAGAAATACACAATTAGGTCACTTAAAAGGCAATGACACATATTATTTAGGATTTCTTTACTACTATCTCGGAGTATGAAACTTGATCAATTTATAGATAGGGAAAGTATGGAATTTGATCAATTTATAACTAGAGTAAGGAACTCAAACTCATATGAGGTTTTAAATTGTATTTATTGACCAAATATAGATTCAATCAAGATAATTTACTTGATATAACATGTTAAATACCAATAATAATATGCTATGACTAATTCATGTTAAACTTGAGTAACATATAAAAAATTATTTACACTATCAATTTATATAATATAAATCTTAATAGATGCGTAACAAAAATTTCTAAAATCGAAACAAACCCTTCTTATAGAGCTACATGGACTTTACCACAATAAATTATCAAAATAATAGTTTGCACGACAAAACTTAGAAGATAAAAATTAACAGACTTAATGTTGGTAACTACTAGTCTACTACTACTACATACTTAGGGTAACAAGTAAAGTATGACAGGACAGGATCTACACAGAACTTATTCCTATCTTGTGGATAGAGAAATTATTTCTGATAGACCCTCGTGTTGATAAGAGGCTTACAATATTTAAACATATTAAAGAGTATAAGAAAAATACATTTCATACCTGTATTAGGATTTGGACTTGGGACTTAGGTTTCATGAAGCATGCAACACTCTTATCGGATTTATTATGAAGGAATAATACAAGACTTGCTTCCATAGTAAAGAATAAATGTTAAAGTGTCATATATTTGGGTGCTTTAAATAAACAAAATAAAGACATATATTTACTTTAATTGAGAATCAATTTTCTTTTTTGTTTTTATGGAATAAGATGTCGTGTTAATCAAGAAAATCATTTTATTTAACTCTTTTTTCTTCTGGTGTTATACAAAAAATAAGAATAAAGTGTGAACAGAGTCTACATTGATTTTGTGCCTAAAACAAAAAAATGGTTACATAATTACATATTTAATATGAAAAGATGATATGGATTTTTGTCTTTAGATATACCAGGTAATCTATCCGCGTTTTGTGCGATTATAAATGATATCGTCAAGCTTAATTACAACATATAATAAAAATAACTTAAAGGTCTTTTCTTGTAAAAGTGAAGATGACGTTTGGCCATGCGATACCATATCACTATATGAAATCGTGAAATGGAATCAACGTTTGGACATGTGATTTCACGCTGATTCCATCTCATATTCTCCAAAAATCATAATATGAGAATTCCATATCATGATTTGAAATATTTTAAATACAAAAATTGACCCACAAGTTTATATTTTGTTAAAACAACCCTACATTTATATCTACTAGCCATTTATTTCCTATGTAAATAAAATTTATAACCATATCATTACTTTTTTTTTTTTTTAATTCAAACATATGTCTTATCATATATCATCATATCATATCATATCATATTATACTAAAAGTGGGAAGAATTTTAGTCAAAAGTTGAATTATGAAAATACCCTTTAACTATTAATTTATTTTCTTGAAATTATTTAAAATATTATTTTTTCATTTAATATTTATTTTGGGATTCAATGAATTTTAACTGTTCGTATTTTGGTAATTAACACTCCTATTTCCAGCTAGACTTACAACTCAATACTCATTATTAAATTGTAAGTTATTATTAGCAAGAAAAAACCAACAATCTTTACATCTTCCACATAGTAATAGTGATGATTTTTCATAATCATAGTTACTCTGAATTTTTAATAATTAGTCAAAATAATTTTCCATTAAACATTTAATATATTTGAATTCTTTTACATATTTTATCCTTAGATTATAGTTTTATTTCTACATTACATTTAAATGTTATAAATTTTTTAATAAATTAAGTATTAGTAAATAGTAAATCATCATGTTAGTATACATAAATTACCACTAAGTCTTCATTGTGTAAATGTATTTAACTCCCATTAATTATATTCATTATGTTTTTAACTCTCATGTCTCATCGATACTTTCAAATGGATTAATATCATATTCATAACAACTCTTTGTGTTCCTCAATGTTATCCTATAAATAGTGACATTTGACACAATAATGTACACACTCTAACCAATTGGAAAAAACATGAGAAAATCTCTATGCTCTCTTCTCTTGTCTCTTTTAATTTGTTTAGTTTAACATTTATGTTTCTTGTTTGTTGTTATTGGACAACTTTCTTTGTTATATTGTTATTATTATTGATAATTTACAATGGTTTGTTGCTTTGTATACATTAGCCTAGCATGTGGTATTTTAATATCCTCATTTGAATATTGAATTTGTGCAATAGTTAGTAATTTTTATTTTATACACTTTTAGTCAATTTTATAGTTAAAAGTATATTCTTTTTATCAGGAAGATATATGTAGTTCTTATCGAAACAATGATGGATTTTTTTCCGTAAATACCAAAGATTTGAAGGGAATAAAATATTTCATTTGCAATACAAAATTTATATGAAGTATTATGGGATAAACGTGCAATGCACGTTCCCAGATCTAGTATTACTATAAGTGAGAAGCTCCAAAGTAAAAAGTTGAATTACCATTTTTTCCCCTTACTAAATTAAAATTTGATTAATTATTTAATTAAATACAAATATTTTAATCACATATTGGTATAATTTGAAGTTCATAACCCCCTTAATAATTAAATTGTTATTTTCTTGATAAATGAGTGCATTGATATTGCTTTTAATCATAATCATAAATCTCATAACAGAAGAATTTGAAAAGTTATGATTGATAAAACAATGAAAATTTAAAGGAGGCTGCTTTTTTAAATGTTGTCATACTAAATGTTAATAATAGCTAAAATAATGATAGGAAATAATAATTTCTCTCATTTTACAAGCTTTTCAAAAAATAGTTTGTACATTTTCGGAATGATTATAAATAATTAAAAATAAATAATAGGCATATAATTTAATAAAATAATTACCCTAAAAACTTGTAGTAGCTTATGGCTTTATATGATTTTCTATAGCACTAATATTATAAGTTCAAAAATACTTTAAAGAAATAAAAATGATTTTAGAAAGAGTCTTTTTCACTACCCAATTAACTACACATACGTACAATGTATGTTATTTATTTATGTCATTTATTAAATTAATAAATTTATATTATGTTGAGCTCGTAGTTATAATTTTTTTACAGAAATCGAAGAGTTGGCTTTTTATTATTCAATACATATTATTATATATGTCAATTTCCTCCATATATCAGCTCACACTTTTGCATTACTCTTCTTTTACTCAACATACTTCCTTATTTATGTTTTAGGTAAATATATTCTACTGATTTTTTCTTCTCTTCCTCTTATTACAATTTACATTTTTCATTCCAATTTATTGATACTATTTTTCCTAATTTTGTCTTTCCTTTTTTAATAGAAATTGTGTGCAATCCATATTATAATGCAAAAAGAAAATTGACTTTATAGTGTTTTAAAAAATATTGATATAATTGTTATGCATTTCAAGTTTTCTTTATATATACACTATTGAATGTTGATGTATAAATTGAAAGTTTCTCAATGAATTGCAAGGATTATTGTGAGGTATGATTGATTAAACTCATTAGAAATACATATTCTTATTATGCTTATAGTTTGAAATTTGAGGGTATCTGTTTTGATTTCTTATCTTATACATGTTTTCCAATTTATATTGCAATCAAATGTTTTTTTAAAAAAAATTATACATAAATTTATAACTATAGACATATATTATGCAATCATATAATATGGGATATACGTGCAACGCACATGTCCAGATACTCCTACTATTAAAAGTAGAAAACTCAAAAATGCAAAGTTGAATTACCATTTTTCCCTCCACCAAATCAATTTTTTATTAAATATCTGATAAAATCATAATATTTTAATTACATAATTTTCCTTAATTATTATATGTTAAAAGCTCTTACATCTTCTCTTAACTATTGTTCATTGTACCTTCCACTTTTAATATTGTTTATCCCTATCTTTTCACATGCTCTGCATTCTTTTTATAGAGTCGATAATCCACCATGGAGTTTTATCCACATTTTAATTTCTTTCTTAATATTTGCATTTCATCATTTCATTTTCTTTATGCTAAGTTTTATCTATTGGTTTTAATCTTTTCTCGCAGGTAACAAAAGATATTTTAGAAGATTATTCCAAGAAATTGTGAAAAATTTCAGGTACTAGCTATATTTTTATTTGCTTGCTTGTTCTCAGTTTCCTCCATTTCGCAATTTTTTTTCCAAAATAAATTATTAATTTTTGAATTTTTAAATTATGAATTTATGATATTCAATTGAATTTTTTCTTAGCACCATCAACAAGAAGATAAGATTTATGATGTTGTTTTGTTAGTTTAGTTGTCTTTACTGTTTTTTTGAAATTATATTGTAACTACCAGTATTAAGTTTAAACCGCACTTTATCATGCCCAAATATCAGATTTCCCCTTAAAAATATATAAAAATAACAAGTAAGCATGATTTCTCATGTAGGCAATTAAAAATATCCCAATTACTTTTACTTTTTCATCAATTAATTATTGTTTGACCTTCGTTTAGATTTGTGGCCAGAAAATTTGATTGCCTTACTATTGCTGTTGTTATTATTTGTATTGACAGGAATGTAACTAGAAGTATGTTGAATTAAATAGTTTTTATGCAAAACAGTACTATTCCTTCGAATGAAAAAATAAAAAACAAAAAAAGGCATAGAAGAATGGCAAGCAAAAGAAGGAAAACAATTTTTTGTTAAAGAAAAACAAATTATTACTAATAATATTGCATAAGCAACAAGTTAAAATTGAATTACTAAAATAATCTTTATATATATATATATATATATATGAAGAATCTTATTTATTTTTAATTAATAAGCTATTTTTTCATTACTTATAAGATATAATAATCTAAAAGTCATTATTATTACTCCAATCTTTCAACTGTTCTATTAAAAGTCATTATTATTACTCCAATCTTTCAATTGTTCTAATACTAACTAATAAGGAGAAGTCCAAAACGTACTATTATATATGACGTTACAAATATTAGATTCTAGGCTATGTTAGTATAAATAAAAATGATATTAAAAGAGGATGTCTTATCTAATGATAATGTAATGACTGAGTTCCGTCGTTATAGAAAAGTCAACGGGGAAAATTTTTGGGTCAGAAAACTTTTTCGTAGTAACTTCTTCCCAACCTAGTCCAGATTTGGATGAAATCGGAGTCATTAACGTCTAGGGAAATATGGTAACAATTGGATGATCTAATTATGAATTTGATCACATGAGTAGATAGATAAGTTGTTAAAGAACCCGTACGACTTTACGAAATTGAATTCGGGTGAATAGAACTCTCGAAATTGATCTTAGCGTGAACGGGTACTTTCTGAGTGTGGTTGGCTGAAGGTGTGTTGTGAAATGGGGTCTTGGAATTCTTAATTTTGCTCACTGGTTCCGTGCAAGCCGCTGAGGTGGGATTTTTGCCGCCAGGGCGGGGCCACTGTAGCAGGGTGAGTGCCGCTATGGCTGGGCAGACACGACTTAAAGTCGAAAATAAACCCCAAAAACGTTTTATTCTACAATTTTTGAACTTGAGAGCTAAGGAACAAACCCAGTGGTTTTCTTGATAGTTTTTCACCATTCTTGAGGCTAAAAGTAAGATTTTAACTCCCCGAATCCGTTTTCCGATCCGTAGAACGTAATCTAATAGGTAATTATTGATGGGGAAGGGTTTTGATATGAGAATTATGGTGGAAAAAGCCCTAATTTGGGTATGAGGATCATGGGTATGATCTAGCGTTGATGGAATTGTTACCAGTTCAGGTAATTAGTTATTCTTTATTGATTCCCGTGTTATATTGATCGTTTGTAGACCAAGAACAAGCGGAACGAATTCGGAAAGGGAAGAATCAAGTTTCTTAGGGGATTCAAGCTTGTTTCGAGGTAGGTGATGGTTGTGATTTCATAATTGTGTGAAATATGTTTATTCTTGCTTCATTATAATACGTGTATGTATGCGAATGTTGCACTATTGATCACACTAGTTGTAAATGAGATAGATGAATGATGAATGCCATGAATCATGACTTGATTGTATGATTATGAGAATATACTTGTGAATGTGATTGTGGCTTGTTGAATGGATCGGGTGTTGCGTTCCGACACACTAACTTGGATCGATTGCCACGTTCCGACATAATTATGGGATCAGTTGCCACATTCTGGCATAAACATTGGATCGGGTACCACATTCCGGTATGCTAACTGTTTGGGTTTGGGTTCCATGAGAGGACCAATGAGTTGACAAAATTGTGTATCTTGAGAAATGCGAAATTGTACGTTCTTCGTAAATGATGATGATATTGTATATGTTCGGTGTATGCATGTTATTATTATGTTGAATTGACTTATATATGTTGCACTTAGTGGGATAGCCGCGTGATCCTACAAGTACACTGTGGTTGTGTACTGATACTGCACTTGCTCTTTCTTTGTTGAGTACATGGCATCTTCAGGCGGCTATTGACAGACCTCACTTAGAAGATCAGTGATCGTCGATCGAATTCAAGGGTGAGCCAGTTCTTTCAGGCTGCCACAAGTTCTCTTTCAGTCTATGTCCACATTTCGGACTTGGACTTTCTAGTTAGTTTTTAGTTCATTAGTTTGGGGTTGTAACCCTTCTTGTTTAGACTTATGGATCTTGTTAGAGTTTTGGTACACTTACTTTTAGATTCTAGGCATTTACTTCCGCATATGATTTAGTTGTTACACTTTTGGAGTTTATGGGAACTCTATTTTCTTTCCTTAGCATTTAAACCTGCTTCCGTATCTTTATATGTTTGGTTTCGTATTAACTAGTTAGTATTAATGGTTCTCCCACCATAGGGTTAGTGTGAGTGCCAATCACGATGGTCTGTGTCGTGACAAAGTTGGTATCAGAGTCTAGGTTCGTTGATCTCGATGTACCAAAACAAGTCTAGTAGAGTCTTGTGGAACGATACAGAGACGTTTGTACTTTTCTTCGAGAGGCTATAGGACTTTAGGAAATCTCTCTTGTTTACTCTTGTCTCCTTCGTGCTATAACTTGCTTCCAATGGGTATTTGTCGATTCGAATTGGTATCTAACCTCCTTCACTCTTCTGTTCGCAAATGATTAACACTAGATTCAACGGCGTCAGGCCTATAGCTCCCATCAATGCTCCAGCTGAGGAATCTGCAGCAAGAGGTCGCGGTCGAGGCAGGGGTAGAAAAAGAGCTAGGGGTAGGGGCCGAGGAAGAGTGGCGCCTACTAGGGATGGAGTACCGGTCAAAAATACTCCCAGAAATGAGGGCCCCCCGTGCATCATGAAGAGATAGAAGAGAATATCGAGGTTGAAAATGTTGAGGAGGTTTGACAAGAGGAAGAGGTGCATACTGAGACAACATGCATTCCTCCCATCGACCCAGTGTTAGCTAAGTAGATCATGTCATTCTTGAAAGGGTTAGTTGGTCCTGGAGTGCTTCCTTCTATTCAAGCAACTCAAGCTCCTACCAATCCTCCTATTGCTATCACTGTCCCTAAGGTGGGTGGAACTAGAGGTAATGATCCTTTCTTCCGTCCTTTGTTGGGTCCTGTTATGACTGGTAATGAACATGAAATGTTGACTATGTTCTTGAAGTTGAAACCGCCGGTGTTCCATGGTTTTGAGAGTGGGGATATATATGAGTTCATACTAGATTGCTATGAGGGGCATCATAAGTTGGGAATTGTCCATCAGCATGGGGTTGAGTTCGTGACTTTTCAACTTCAAGGTGAGGCTAAGTAGTGGTGGAGGGATTATATGGAATGCAGATCTTCAATTTTACCTCCACTTACTTGGACCTAATTTCACTCTCTCTTTTTGGAGAAATATGTGCCTAGGACTTTGAGAGACCGTAAGAAAGATGAGTTCATGGCTTTGGAACAAGGTGGTTAGTCTATTGGCTGCTTATGAGGCCAAGTTTTATGCCTTGTCTAGATATGCTACGTAATTGGTGACTACTGAGAAAGAGAGGATTCGTTTATTTATTGAGGGACTAAATTATGAGTTGCAGGTATTATCTGTTCACATGACCTCTGCAGGGAGAAGCTTTAATGAAGTAACAAACTTTGTTAAGAAAGTGTAAGGGTGAGGCGAGACGGTCAGGACAAGGCATTGGCTAAGAAAGCCAAAAATTCAAGCAACTTTCAGGGATCTTACTCTAGAGGTTCAGGGAGGCCAACGCTTGCAGCTAGGCAAATTCAGTCTGTTATGCCCACCTCTACAGGTAATTACTCAAGAACTCCACCCCATAATTTGATTCAGGGTAGCCAGGGAGTCGCACCTTCGACGGGCAACAGACCATATTTTGATCGTACATGCTATAATTGTGGAGAACCTGAGATTATCCCCACCCACACATGTTGGAATCCGCGCAGTAGCAGACTAGAGCAGTGGTACCTGCGGGGAATGGTAATAATGGTTGAGGGCGTCCACAAGGTGGGAGATGAGATAATTAGAGAGGTCGCGGAGGTAGGGGAAATGGTAATGCAGGCAAAGGTACAGTGCAACAAGCAGGGAAGTCGCTCGTCATGATGATAGAGCTCAGTGTTACGCTTTTTTTCCAGGCAAGAATGAGACAGAGGCGTCTGACGCAGTAATCACGGGTACTATTCTTGTCTGTGACCGGATGGCTAATGTGTTATTTGATCCGGGTTCTACTTATTCTTATGTGTCTGTGAGATTTGCCGTAGCATTTTCTATGATTTGTGATATACTTGATGCCTCCATCCATGCTTCTACCCAGTTGGAAAGTCTGTCATAGTCACCCATGTCTATCGTGCTTGTCCTATTTTGTTTATGGGTTTTCAAACTTAGGTTGATTTGGTGATTTGGTATGACTGACTTGATATAATTTTAGGCATGACTTGGTTGTCCCCCTATTATGCTGTGCTTAATTGTAACACTAAGTCTGTAACTTTAGAAATTTTGGGAAGGGAAATGTTAGAGTGGGAAAGGGTGTACAAGCCTAAGCAAGCTAAGATCATATGCTCCATTCGAGCTAGGAAACTGGTAGGGCAGGGTTGTTTGTCTTATTTGGCTCATATCCGGGATGTTGAGGTTGAGTCTCCATCTATTGAGTATATTCTTGTGGTGTCAGAATTTAGAGAAGTGTTTCCTAATGATTTTCCTGGTATGCCTCCTAATAGAGATATAGATTTTTACATTGATTTAGAACCTAGTACGCGTCCCATTTCCATCCCTCCATATCGCATGGCTTCAGCGGAAAGAGAACTTAAGGCTCAAATCCAAGAGCTTCTTGATAAAATATTTATTCGTCCTAGTGCTACCCCATGGGGTGCTCCAGTTTTGTTTGTTAAGAAAAAGGATGCTAGTATGAGAATGTGTATAGATTACCGGTAATTGAATAGGGTCACTATTAGAAACAAGTACCATTTTGCCTCGAATAAATGATCTTTTTGACCAATTGCAAGGTGCATCAATTTTCTCCAAGATTGATCTAAGGTCTAGCTACCATCAGTTAAAACTTAGGCCTGAGGATGTGCCCAAGACGGCGTTTAGAACCCGCTATGGGCACTTTGAGTTTCTAGTTATGTCTTTTGGTTTGACTAATGCGCCTGCCGCTTTTATGAGTTTAATGAATGGGTGTTCAAGCCATTTCTTGATTCATTTTTCATAGTCTTTATTGATGATATTTTGGTCTATTCGAAAAGTGAGGAAGAGCATGCCGACCATCTTCGTATTGTTCTGGGTGTTCTTGGGAAATAAAGGTTATATGCTAAATTTTCTAAGTGTGAATTTTGGTTGACTTCGGTTGCATTTTTGGGGAATGTAGTTTCAAAAGAAGGGGTAATGGTAGATCCCCAAAAGATTGAGGCGGTTAAGAATTGGGTTCGTCCTAGCTCTGTGACGGAAGTTAGGAGTTTTGTGAGGGCTCGCTAGCTACTATCATCGATTTGTGAAGAACTTTTCTTCTATTCCCACTCACTTGACAAATTTGACCAAAAAGAAGATACCATTTGAATAGACTGAAAAATGTGAGGATAGCTTTCAAAGGCTCAAGACTCTCTTGACCACCGCACCTATCCTAGCACTACCGATGGAAGGTAAAGATTTAATTGTTTATTGTGATGCTTCACATTCTGGTTTGGGTGTTGTGTTGATGCAGGATAAGAATGTTATAGCTTATGCCTCGCGTCAATTGAAGGTGCATGAGAGGAATTATCCAACATATGATTTGGAGTTGGTAGCGATAGTGTTTGCTCTTAATATCTGGTGGCATTACCTCTATGGTGTTAAGTGTAAGGTGTTTACTAATCATTGTAGTTTGCAACATGTGTTCACTCAAAAGGATCTAACTTTGAGACCACGAAGGTGGATGGAGTTACTTAAAGGTTATGATGTCACCATTCAATACCATCCGAGTAAGGCTAATGTAGTGGCAGATGCCTTAAGTCGAAAAGCGATGAGTATGTGTAGTTTAGCTCGCTTGAGTGTAGCTAAGTGACCTTTGGCTAAGGAAATTCAGACCTTGGAGTCTAAATTCATGCAATTAGGAATCTTAGAAAAAGTGGGGTGTTAGCTAGCATTGAAGTAAGGGCCATGTTTATAGAAGAGATCAAGGCAAAGGAATTCGAGGATGAAAATTTGAATGAACTCCAGAAGAAGACTGCGATTGGTAAGGCACAAGAGACCACTCTTGATGCGAAAGGTGTGCTCAGTTTTAAA
Organism: Solanum tuberosum; assembly: GCF_000226075.1. NCBI lineage: Eukaryota > Viridiplantae > Streptophyta > Magnoliopsida > Solanales > Solanaceae > Solanum > Solanum tuberosum. Next base: position 160,981 of record NW_006239415.1, on the reverse strand, counting down.
GGAAGAATTTGTGTTCCTCGAATTGATGACTTGATTTAGAAATTGTTGATAGAATCCCATGGTTCATGATATTCCATTCATCCGAGTGTGACCAAGATGTACCGAGATTTGAAGTGAATTTATTGGTGGCCGAGCATGAAGAAGGATATAGCAGAGTTTGTGGCTAAGTGTGAAAATTGTCAACAAGTGAAGTATGAACATCAAAGCCTGTAGGTTTGCTTCAAAGAATGTCAATTCCGAAATGGAAGTGGGAAAGGATAGCCATTGGATTTTGTGGTTGGTCTTCCCAAGACCTTAGGGAAGTTTGATTCTATTTGGGTAGTGGTTGATAAATTGACTAAGTCAGCCCATTTTATTCCGGTAAGAATAGATTATAATGCCGAACAATTGGCTAAGGTTTATGTGAAAGAGATAGTGGAGGTTGCATAGGGTGCCCCTTTCTATCATCTCACACCGTGGCACTCAGTTTACCTCTAAGTTTTAGAGGAAATTACATGATAAATTGGGCACACAACTCACTTTTAGTACCGCCTTCCATCCACAGACAGACGGACGGACAGTTAGAGAGGACTATTCAAGTGTTAGAAGACATGCTGAGGGGCTGTGTGATTGATTTTGGAGGGCATTGTGATAAGTTCTTACCTTGTGTGAATTTTCTTATAATAATAGTTATCACTCCAACATTGATATGGCACCGTTTGAGGCATTATATGGGTAGGGATAATGGTTTGAGGCTGGAGATGTGAAACCATTGGGGATTGATTTAGTGAAGGATGCTCAAGATAAGGTGAGGAGTATTCAAGCTAAGCTTCTAGCAGCCCAGAGTAGACAGAAGAAGTATGCGGATCATAAGGTAAGAGACATGACATTTCAGACCGGTGAGAATGTTCTTCTTAAGGTATCACCCATGAAAGGGGTGATGATATTTGGTAAGAAAGGCAAGCTAAGTCTGCGCTACATTGGTCCCTTTGAGATTCTTGGATGTGTAGGGCCAGTGGCTTATAGATTGGTTGTACCTCCTAACCTATCGGGAGTTCATCCGGTGTTTCATGTGTCCATGTTGAAGAGATATCATGGTGATGGGGATTATATCATTAAGCGGGACTCAATTGTGCTAGACAAAGACCTCCAATATGAGAAAGAACAGGTTGCAATTCTTGACCGTGATGTCTGGAAGCTGAGGACCAAGGAGATTAAGTCCGTGAAAGTTCAATGGAAGCATCGTCAAGTTGAGGAAGCTACTTGGGAAACCGAGAGGGACATGTGAGATAAGTATCCCCAATTGTTCGTCGATTCAGGTTTTGGGTTCCATGAGAGGACCAATGAGTTGATATAATTGTGTATCTTGAGAAATGTGAAATTGTACGTTCTTCGTAAATGATAATGATATTGTATATGTTTTGTGTATGCATGTAATTATTATGTTTTATTGACTTATATATGTTGCACTTAGTGGGATAGCCACGTGATCCTACCAGTACACTATGGTTGTGTACTGATACTACATTTGTTCTTTCTTTGTTGAGTACATGACATCTTCAGGCGGCTATTGACAGACCTCGCTTAGAAGATCAGTGATCGTCGATCGAATTCAAGGGTGAGCCAGTTCTTCCAGGCCATGCCATGAGTTCTCTTTCTGTCTATGTCCACATTTCGGACTTGGACTTTCTAGTTAGTTATTAGTTCATTAGTTTGGGGTTGTAACCCTTCTTGTTTAGACTTATGGATCTTGTTAGAGTTTTGGTATATTGATTTTCAGGTTCTAGGCATTTACTTCTGCATATGTTTTAGTTGTTAGACTTTTGGAGTTTACGGGAACTCTATTTTCTTTCCTTAGCATTTAAACCTGCTTCCGTATCTTTATATGCTTGGTTTCATATTAACTAGTTAGTATTAATGATACTCCCACCTGAGGCTTAGTGTGGGTGCCAATCACGATGATTTGGGTCGTGACAAATATTATATTAAAGAGTACTTATTATATATATTTAATGATAAAAAGCTTCACATAACATACATTCATCATCTTAAAAGAATCTTAATTCCTCTGGTGGTGATTTGCCAAATGATAGATAACGTAAACATTAATATTTAATAGAGGATATATATGATTTAATCAAATCTTATTAATTGTTAAAAATTTTGATTTCCTTTGGTTAACAATTAGTATTAATGATGGATTTAAGTTAAATTCTTGTATAAATGTACATTAAGAATGTGTCTGATTCTCAACAGTCATTGAATGGAATAATAGTTGATAACTACAAAGTAAGGTATGTAGAAATTTTCTTTTGCAGTCAAATCGGAGCCATTTAATCATCTTTGTATACTCATTTTGGTACGGTTACATACTATATATCACATTTTTGGACCTAAGAACATAAAGTTTAATCATTACTTTAATTACCAAATCAAGTTTTGTTGTCCAAATTTTACAGGCTCATGAAATGTCTAATCATTTTACATAAGATAAAGAGGTTATTTAAATAGATTAACTGTTCATATATTTCAAATTATATATTTTTTTGTTGAAAAATTTGTGATACTCATTACAATGTGATTTGCTATAATTCATACCTTATATAATATTTTCACGGAACTCACGTGCGAAGCACGTGTCCAGAACTAGTTATTAAAATAAAACAAAGATATAATATATGGTCTAACACCCAAAAGTGGCTCACAGGAAAGAAACAACAAAAAAATAAAACAAAAAATTAAAGAGGCAGTAAGTAACCAATTTGGAAAATGGTTCCCGAAATTCCCAAAATTGGTCTGTCTGACATTCCTCAAAATCACACTAGATGAGGCTTCATCTTCTCCGATAGAATGTCGGTCTAATGTCTGCCTTCATTAGCATCGACTCCAATAGACCAGCTAAAATCATCAATGCACCCAAGTTCGGAGTTTAATTGCTTATACGTCAAAGACGCCATGATTCAGCACCCAAGAAGACTTCTTCAACTTGATGAGTGAACATCTTAGCTGGGATCAAGCTGCATGATGGAGGCGACCACACACAAATCACTCTTTGTAAGGAATCGATTGGACTTCCATTTCAGTTCATACCAATATTAGAGCATTATTCTCCATAAATCATCGATCTTGCACGGGATGAGATCTGTCGAAGCTAATACCACCGTGTATAATTTCAGATCTAGAGAGGTAAGCATCCTAATATCGATCTCATAGCAGAATTGAAAATACACAATACTTCACTAATCTTTGATGGTGACTTTATTTCTTTCTTGTTGTAGTGTAGTATCATTGTCTTGATATTATTCCCTTGTAATTGTTCCTGTCGTAGCCCTGCGTATCAACTTGTAATTTGTGCATCTGTGGTAAATCCCCTATTTTGCATCTTTTTTATTCTCAAATTAGGGATTTGATTCTTTTGCAATTAAATGAGGGCTTGTGCTTGTTGTGGTAACTCCTGTATGTGGAAATATCTCTGTGTATCTATACCTGCAAAATGAACAACATTATTAGTTAAAAAATCGGCTAGTTTATTCCCTTCTTTGAATGTGTGAACCACCTCCACATTCCTATTTTGCATTGAAAACTTTATGTTTCTCACATCCATAGCAACAGTCCAAGGAACCTCCCAAACCCCATCCAGGATTTTCCTTGTAATCAATGAATCAATTTCTATAGTTAATGGTAGACATCCCTTTCGAACACAGTAATCCATACCTTGTTTAACTGCTCTTATTTCAGCTTCAATTGCTGAAACTTCTCCTATTTTCTGTGATTCAACATATACCAAATCACCTTCATCATCCCTAATACAAAATGCCAATGCACTAAGACCAGGATTTTCTTGGCTATACCTATTAGTATTACATTTGAGACTCCCCAAGGAATGGAGTTTCCAAGTCACCACATTGCAGCAGTTTAAAGGAGCATATTATTCCAAATGTTTAACAATTAGTGGCCAAGAATTAGGTATTTTATTCAACCATAGATATCTAACTTTAGCCAAAAAGAAAATCATTCTATTCACACCTAGGATCAAAGTATGTTTAGACATAGAACCACCATTTCTAATAACATTTCTTCTCTTACAATTGAACCAAATAATGAAAGCAGGGACTACCTTGAACAAAGATTTTAACTTTGAGAAACAATCAACTTTCCACCATGAATCAATGACTTGTCTTAGTTGCATTAGGGGTCCTACAATAGCCAATGAAACACCTAATATCAAGTAATGCATAAATACTAGCTAAAATATCATAACTTACCAATCATTGCATCCGAGGAACCCTCATGATCTTGTCGAGCCTGAAGTGCATAACACCTATTATGTTTCTAACCACCATTGAACTTGAGGAAGGGTAAGGTTGAGCCCATCAACGATTATCTCTCTCATTCTTAGCGATCGAAGGACAATCCCTTATCTTATGATCCATTTTTCCACAACCAAAACATGCATTTGTATCGGCTAAACACTCACTTCTATGTATTTTTCCACACCTTTGATTCTCGGGTACCATTTGCTCACTAGAACCATTACCTTGGGAACAATTACCTCCACCGGACCTTGAATGTGAGAAATTATGACTATCCTTTCTTGCCCTCTTTGACTCCCTAGTTTTCTCCTTAAGCTTCTCTTCTTCTATTTTTGTGCATGAACTATCAAACGGGATACATCCATCTCCTTAACAAGAATGATGGTTAGGTATTCTTTGATCACCAAGTCGAAAGCACCCAACACAAACTTACTCATCCTTGCCCTTGAATCGGCAACCATAGTTTGAGCATATTTGGACAATTGTATGAATTTCAAAGCATACTCCTTCACACTCATATTCCCCCTTGATGAAGGTTAATGAACTCAAGTACCTTTGCCTCCCTCATCTCAAGGGACTAGAACATGTCACACCCTGAGGCTACCCCTAGACGTAACACGGGACCTAGGATCACGAGTGACCCCAGGCTAACCCTGAGTCTGGCATATATCAAGCATACTGAAATTAATAAGCGGAAGCTAAACATAGTGGATATCTGAACTGGGGAAAAACCCAACTAGTCTGAATATATATGATATAGTAATAAGAGCTTAGTGATGACTAAAACAACACTTAACAACTCGAGCTGAATTTACTATTATGTCTGAAAAGTCTCTACTGAATTGAGTTGTTGGGACATGCCCCTAGCTAACCCTAACAAAACTGAAAATTAGAAATAAAGACTAAGATAGAAAGCATGTCTATAAACCTCGAAGTATGAGGACTCAGTACAATTGAAGCTGCTAAAGTCGAATCAAGAATCTATATAAGCGTGATCTGGATGCTGAGTGCCTGAACCTACATCATGAAACGATGTAGCGCAAAGTATGCGTCAATACTTGGAATGTACTAATCATGCATGATATAGATATGATAAGCTGAACAATGCATAATTGAGCAATGATATATTCTAAACAAGGACATAAATATGTACTGAAGTATAACTAAAAAGTAAACAATGCAATGACCAAATACCAATCATGAAGGGAACATGCTAAATTGTATATTGATGTAAATGCTGAAATCTGGTCAATGCACTAAGAGTCTCACTGTGGGAGCTACTATTAACCGACATAAACCACGTGAGCTAAACATGGAGTCTGATGTATATGCCCCATCCAGAGGACCCAATATGCCTTGCTAGGGGTATATAGGCATGACTGTGGCGTGATCACTAAAATTGATGCCCAACAGAGGGGACTTATAAACCTACGTGGGCACGTAGTTCTAGGATTTTGAGGGTACGCTGAACCATAGTCCAACTCGGTGCTAAGTCTAACTCTAACTGAATATTCATGAAGCTAAAATACACTAAATACTGAATATGTCAAAACTGACATGCTAGCTGAGAATGCAACATTTATATACTATGAATATAGCATTCGAAATTTGAAGCATGAATTTCTGTCTGACTGGCCTAACAAGTATAAATCATGAACTAGGATAAATTTACACAAGCTAGAGTTCTGAGTTCTATGCAAGGAATTATACTAAATTATCAAGAAACAAGTTATTTAGATCAAAGGAACCATAATCACAATAAATCTTGAAAATCTAAAAACCCTAGGTTTGAATAGTTTATGAGTATATGAAGAACTAACTGAATTTTAGGTACCTAATGGGTGAAAGGAACCCACTAGTGAAATTCCACATACCTGGTGATGAAATCTACAGAGAAATTCTTTGGATTTCGGGGCTGAACTTAGAAGAATACATCTGCTTGTTCTTGGAAGAAACTGACGACTTCTCCTCTTATTATTGCTCTAAGTTGGGTGATTTTTTGGAGAATGAGGGTTATGTGTATGTCTGACTAGGTTATTAGGCTTAGATTGAGTAGAACGACGTATTTTAGGCATCAAACGGCGTAGTTTAAGTGTCCAACACATAGGGGGAAGATAAGGACAACCCTGACTTAAGGCTGACGAAGTGCCACCCACGAGGGGACTAATAGACCATTATTTGAACCACTACCCGTCAGCTGGGTCGAGGTTGTGGCCCTGTCCAACAGGGCTCTACTTAAACAAGCATAAATTTTTACTCCAAGCTTAGATTTTAGCAAACTCGGTGGCGTTTGAAAGTGAATTCAATTATCTTTAATTTGATAGGTCATGGGCCACCTAATTCATTTTGTGCTAAAAGATATGACTGTTAGAAGTTGATCCAACATCCTTTATTTCCAAATAACTGTTGACCCTCACTAACGGATAGACCTACAGTCCGTAGGTCCAACCACGAACCATACTGGTCGGCCGTGGGTGGGATCAGAGACCCCTATATCTTGGACCTCAAAGACGGGACCCCACCTACGGACCGTGGGTCCATCGACAGACAGTGGACTACGACTGTAGGTCTCATCTTCTTGGATTCGAGGTGTTACAGAACAAATTAAGAAAAGCAACCTTAAATTTCTCCCAATCAAGAGGAGCCGCGTCAACCGCCTTCTCTTCCTTCAATTGTTCAAACCAAGTTTGCGCAACACCCTTAAGTTGATAAGTGGCCAACTCTGCCTTCTCAACCGAAGTCACGCCCATGATTCCCGATTATCTTGTAAACCTCATCAATGAACTCTTGAGGATCTTCCTCAACTTTAGACTTAAGAAATTCCGGAGGATTCATCCTAGTAAAACCCCTCACTCTAGTTGTCGTCGTACCCACATTTGGGTTCACAAGAGACACAACATCCCTATTTTCTTGAGTTGTCATAGCTTAGGCTAATGCATGACATGCGGCTTGAAACTCATCATTAGACACTTGCATGACCAAAGGACTGATTGACACTTGGGGAACCTCTTGTCTCACATTTTCATGAACATTCCATCTCACAGAATTCCTTTGTGGAGGCATATTCTATAAAGCATAAACAAGGGTTACGAGAGGAGGACTTTTATAGAGATAAAATTTATGGCACGACTTTAGAGTAATGATAGAAGTGGAATTTCTTAAACATCTTATAACTACCTATTCATAAATATGACGTGCTTTGAACTCATGAACACGACTCTGCTCGACGTGGCTTATGAGACATCCTAAGTCTTTTCTAAACTTGTTCTCTAAATGCCAAGTTTGTCACAACCCAAAGTACACCCTAGACGTGACATGGCGTATAAGACCCTGAGAGGCCCTATACAAGCCACTTATCATACATCATACAAGACAATAGAAATAAAGATTAGAAAAGATAATATTTTAAACATCAAAAGATTTAGCAAAGTGGAAGTTTAAATAAGTTTCAAAAGTTATCTAATACATCATAAGGAAGGTAATTGGGACGTAACCCGTACATCACATACAATCCTGAAACAAAAATGACGTAAAGCAATAAAAAAGTCTCGGTCCTCGGAACATGAGGACTCACCAATCTTCCAAAACTTAAAAGGATCAACTAGCCACAAGCGGAGGGAGAAGAATCGTCAAGCCCTACATTAGTGAAACAATATAGGCACAAGTATGTATTATTATATGGAATATACTAACTATGAGGGGAATGCAATAAAACATGAGACGTGATCATAAGGGGACATAATAAAAAACATGATGCGCATGACCAATTTTAAACATAGTAAAATCATTTAAAAACATTCATAAATCATTGACACGGTCAATGTATTTTTAAATTATAAATAAGCTTCATAAAATATTAGTAATTAACTTAGTTCATTTTTTGGAAAGTTTACCATTAACCGACATAGATCATGTGAGCTATGGCATGGAATCCAATGTCTGCCCCACACCAAAAATGGGTGTCCTCACTTGCCAAGGTAAGGATATGAAGTCTGAGCTAAAGTGGATCCATTGACTAATGTCTACCTAAGACCATCATCCTATGGTGGCACATAGTTTATGGAACATGGGTAATCGCCGCTAGTCCACTCCGTGCTAAGCATAAATCCACAGAATAGTCATTAATAATATTCATATTATCATCCATGGAAAATTACAATTAAGATACTAATCCAAACTAGAAACATCATAGAGTAGCTCCTTAGACCATGCGTGAGAAAACCTTTCGCCATCCATGATCTTTTGATAATAGCTTTGTAAGGCCCATAATCATTAAATTCATACTAAAAAACCCTACTATTAGTGGAAATAGTTTTAAAAGCGTGATCTATAATTATTGATGACATATCCAGATACCATACTAATCAACACCTAATTTAGGAAAAATAGCCCAAAAGCATTAAGGGTAAATCTAGACGTCATTCATGTCAAGTGGCCAAGCTTCATAGAACATATAGATACCTTTATCTATAAGCTTACATAAGTCAGACACATTAATTTCATGAAAATATGCATGATTTCCTAAAATTATAGTCATAGGTTCAAGCTTCTTCATAAATTCATGTAAGTTGGGGTTTATAGTTAAAATTGATAGACCAATGCATGAGTTCACATGAAAATAGTTGAAAATCATGTAATTAAGTACAAATCATCAAAACAATGTTATAATCAAGTAATTGAATTCATACAAATAGAACCCATGAGAAATTGAGAGAAAACCTAATTAATTTTGGGAAATTAAGTTGGAGAATTGAAGAAACTTTGGGTACTCAATGGGTGATTGGAACCCATTGATGAAATCCCTACATACCTTGATTGAAGGCCTAAGCAATGATGAAGAAAGGAGACTTGAACTTGAAGAACCCTAGTTTCTTCTTCTTCCCTGATCTAGTGAGAAGATTTTTGGAGAGAACCTTGGAGAGAATTGAGGAATTTGGTCAAGTTTAGAGAATTTAGGAGAATGAATTGAAATGGGTAGTTTTTAAGACTTAATTCACTATTATAAATCTTGAAATAGTGTGTAAACGACGTAGTTTAGGTACCAAACACTTTGAGGAAATACTAAAATGACCCTAACTTAAAAACTGACGTGGTGCCTCAGGAGAGAGGCTTCATGGACCATCTAAGGCTTCACAGTCCGTGAAACACTTCACGGGCCGTATAGATGGTGAAATTTCACCTGCCCAATAGGGCTTTACTAAAATGAACATAACTTCTTACTCCAAATTCAAAATGAGGCAAACTTATTGGCGTTGGAAAGAGGACTCAAAGACCTTTAGTGTGATAGGCAACTGATCGCCTACATCATGATGTGCTGTGAGATATGATTGTTTGAAGTTTACCCAAAACTTAAAACTGACGAATTCCCTTTCACGGACAGCTTCACGATCCGTGCAAAGCTTCACGACCTGGTCCACGGCTCGTGCAACTCTAAACGGTCCCTGAAACCCTTCGTAACAAAACCTTCAGGTTTAACTTTCATCATTGTTGGTGGTACGGCCCGTGACACTCTCTACGGGATGTACAAGCTTTTGTACGCATGCACTTGTACTGAACTGAAGCCTTTTATCTTTTTCCATTCTAAGTTCCATGATTTCTGATGTGTTACATCTGTCTAGTTTATTATTGGTAATTGTGTGTTAACAAGTCATAAGTAATTGAGTGTTGTAATACAAGAGTATATTACTCCAATCCAAGCAGTATAACTTTCTTGAAGTATAATATTTCTTAAGCAATTGCTACTGGACATTATTTTGATCGTCATAGTTCCAAACTAACAAGTGTTTCCATTCTTCTATCTAGTTGTTGACTATGTGTCAACAATTTAAAATTAATAGGCTGTTCCAAACCAAGAAGTATAATTTTCTTGAAGTATAACATTTTTTAAGTAATTACTAGTAAAATTCTTTTTTGATCGTCGTAGTTCCAAATTGACAAATATTTTCATTCTTCTTTCTAGTTGTTGAGTGTGTGTCAGCAATTCATAAGTAACTGATTGTTGTATCGAAGAATAGATTCCTCCAATCCAAGAAGTATAACTTTGTTGAATTGGACTCTTCTATTAAAAAACCTTCTTAGAAAAATCTTTCTATTTTCGTTACCCTTAATCCTCTCTTTTTTGTTACCCCCAATTCTCTTGTTTTTTCATTACCCCCAATTCTCTCTTCTATGGTTGATGTTATCGCTGAACAAAAATTTCCAGCTATCTATTGAAGAAGGTAGCGATTTCCGTCTATGTTGGACCAGTAATGCTGGGTTTTTTTTCTTGTGTTGATTTTTATGACATCTTTCGGTTGATCAACCATAGGGAGGCTGAATCGTGATAGTTGTATTGGTCAGAAAGTAAGGTATGTAAGGCTATTCGATTTCCTATTTCTTTGGCATGAATCCAACACTTGTATAAACCTACGGGGGCACGTAGTTATGGGACTACGAGGGTAGCGTACAATACAACATAACTGAAATATACTGGATAGCTCAATATTCTGACATGCTAACTGAGAATGCAACATTTAAGTACTGATAATGAAACATTCGAAATATGAGGCATGCATATATGTTTAAACTGACCTAGCAAGTGTAATTCATGAACTAAAGAAATCTACACAACTAAGGTTTTGAATTTCATGCAAGGATTAAGCCACAATGTTATGAAACTATGATAATCTGATTAAGGATACTATAATAGCTAAATCACAACAATTATCTAAACTTCTAGAAACCCTAGGTCTAAACAAGAGATAGAGAATCAAGAATCTGAATGAATTCAAGGGCCCTAGTGGATGAAAGGAATCCACTAGTGAAATCCGACATACCTGGTGATGAATTTCACGGAGAAATCTTTCGATTTCAGAGCTGAAACTAAAGAAAACTTGTTGCATTCTTGGAGGGGGCTTGGTTGACTTTTTTCTCCTCTTTTGCTCTAAGTTTGATCAATTTTGGTGAATGAATCTCTTAGGGTAAGTTCTGATTTAGTTACTAGGCTTAAATTGACCAAAACTACGTAGTTTAGGGGTTAAACGACGTAGTTTAGGTGTCCAACGCATAAGGGAAAAGACCAAAACGACCCTAACTTAAAAGCTGTTTGGGCCACCGATGGACCTGACCGACGGATCGTAGGTCGACTGATGGTCCTTCCTGTCATTCGTCGATTGGCTATCAGAAAGGGGTGCTGAGGGTCATGATCCACGGACCGTGGTCCCACCTATGGTCCGTAGGTCCCGTCGTGGGTCATGCCTTTTCTGGAAAATTTCTAGAAGAGTTGAGATGACCAACCACGAACCCCACCTACGGTCCGTAGGTGGTCTACGTTGGTGGCACCTGCAACTTCTGAAAATCTACAATTTATCCTTTTTTCAATCTGGGGTGTTAGAATAGGGCTTCACAAAAACAAGCATAACTTTTTACTATGAGCTTGGATTTTATAATAACATGGTGGAGTTTGAAAAATGATTCAATTATCTTTAATTTGATAGGTCATGGGCCACCAAATTTAGTTTTTTTAAAAGATATGACCGTTTGAAGTTGACCCAAAAGCCATTTTCCTCTAAATAGCTACTGACCCTCACTTATAACAAGACCTACGGTCCGTAGGTTAAACCACATACCGTACTGTTCGGCCGTGGGTGGGAACAGAGATCCATAAGTCTGCAACCCAATGACGGGACCCCACCTACGGTCCGTGGTCTGCACACGATTCATCGGTGGCTTCAGTTTGTTCTGACACCAGATCTTGGAAAGGTGCATTTTTCCATTTTCTCGAATCATAGGTGTTAAAATTATTATTCCCTTTTCGATCTCTCTTAAAATTGTTTGAACGACGAGTGTAGATACGAGACCTATGATAATGGACAATTCATTACATCACAAGAGGTAAATCCTTACTCCACTTTTTCTATTCTTTGTTGAGCTACTATATTTTAGAAATCAGTGCTTTAGATCTTTATGTTGTCTGTGATTTCATTTTTCATTTATTTTATGGATGTTGGGTATCATGATGTATAATATATATATTATTTTCTCTATAAAAAAGAATGCAATCATAGAATTCATACATGCTCATGACTTCAGATTAATCTTTGTACTTATGGTGAGTTATTACATACACATCACATAAATGCTCCTATTATTGTTGATTTCCATGTTATTTACTGATAAAATTTTTATTTTTCTTATTCATATTACCCTTTTATTTTTACACAAAAACCAAAGTCAAATAATTGAATTTTAAGATTTAATGTCAGTGCAAGACATGAAATATGCATATACATATGTATTTCTATCTTTAGCTCCTTGCATACCCACTCGAACATAAATGAACGGAGGGAGGAGCACCAAATATTGCATTCTATATCTTGCTAAAACTTGTGTATCTCTTTTTTTAATCTACGTTTGGGTACTAATATATTATTTACTTGCGTTACTGTTTCATATGATATTTTACATTTGATTGTAATAGTTATAATTAATTCCCACAAGTATCTTATAAGTCATTAATTACATGAAAGAGTCTTAACACAATATTTTGGTGCTTAAAACCTACCTCATAGTTTAAATCAGTAGTTTACATATAAGCTGCATGGAGTTTCCATTACATAGAATCACTTTTGCATCCTTCAAAAGCAGTGTAACCAAATCTTGAATCAGCGACAATAAGGCTGCTGAAGAATCCTATGTGAAATTAATAGGGCAGTGTGACCAGACCTTGAATCTTCGACCATAAGGCTTCTAAAGAATACCAGATCAAATAAACATCACAACACAACCTTGGAACAATGTCCACTCCAAGATAATCAATACAAAAACTCCAAGCCTGAACCGAATCAAATCCCATACTGTCAAACCGCGCCTGATAGCCTAATCGTGAATCACTAGGGTCATTAAAAAGGGGAGGTATGGATAGAAGGTCATCAGAGCTGAGCTACTGCCTAACTAAGTCTCATCTGAATCAAGCACATGCTCCTAAATATGCAAGTCTAAGTCAAGCACTAGTCTACTCCTAAACTAAGACCGAAAATGCATTAAACCATAGTAATAAACAAGTACAAAACATGCCACAATGAAGGGATTATTGCGAACAAGAAGAACAACATGCTAGTAGCCTGAAAACCTGACAAAAGCTTAAAACTTGATATTAACAAATTAGGCATGATCCACTAGCTACAAAAGCCAAATTCACACAAATCAACATTTATTTACATTCTTAAGCTCAAACTTATGGACAGGAAGCCATAACCTACCTCAAAGCAAATCGCATGTGCTTCTAATTCACAATTCTAATAATTTTCTCTTCCAAACGGCCTACGAATGCTACCACACTATCTAAGATAGAATAACAATAATAACACGGTCATTTAGATACCAATCATATTAATTAGAGACGGACCAATATTTGAGTCAGTATGGGAATGTGGGACCCACCATAAGAATAAAAGAATTGATTCTATCAAAAGGTCCATTTAAGTTCCCCGAACTTGTATCCCAAAATGAGACACAATCCAGGGCACGAAACACACCTAAACACTATCACAACCCAAGGTAGCCCCTAGGCGTAACATGGCCTACGAGACCCCGAAAGGCCCCATACAAGCCACTTATCATACATCATACCAGATAATAAAGTTGAAAAGATTTAAAAGACAGATCCAACATATAAGAGTTTTATTGAGAAAAGCGGAAATCTAAACATTGTCTTAAAGCCATCTAGTACATAAGAGTTTATCGGGGCGTAGCTCGTACATCAAGTTCAAAACTAAAATGGAAAGACATAATGAAATAAAGGCTTGGTCCTCAAAACATGAGGCCTCACCAATAACAAATCTTTAACTACTAAGAGATCCTAGCCACAGAGGTACGAATCGGAATCGTCGGACCCTACATTTTAGGATAAGAAATGTAGGCAAGAGTATGTGTTAGTAAAAAATGCACAAAGTATGATATTCATGCATAAAAGTATGAAATCATGCTAAAAAGGACATTTTCGTGTGTTGGAATGTGTTTAAGACTTTCAAACTATCTAAGGAGTCCTACTTGAAAGATGCAAAAGTGATTCTATGTAATGGAGACTCCATGTAGCTTATATGTAAACTACTGATTTAAACATGAGGTAGGTTTTAAGCACCAAAATATTGTGTTAAGACTCTTTCATGTAATGGACTTAATGAACTATAAGATACTTGTGGGAATTAATTATAACTATTACAATCGAATGTAAAATATCATATGAAACATTAACGCAAGTAAATAATATATTAGTAGCCAAAAGTAGATTAAAATAAGAGATACACAAGTTGTGAGCAAGATATAGAATGCAATATTTGGTGCTCCTCCCTCCGTTCATTTATGTTCGAGTGAGTTTGCAAGGAGCTAAAGATAGAAATACATATGTATATGCATATTTCATGTCTTGCACTGACATTAAATCTTAAATTTCAATTCTTTGACTTTGGTTTTTGTGTAATAAATAAAAGGGTAATATGAATAAGAAAAATAAAAATCTTATCAGTAAACAACATGAAAATCAACAATAATAGGAGCATTTATGTGATGTGTATGTAATAACTCACCATAAGTACAAAGATTAATATGAAGTCATGAGCATGTATGAATTCTATGATTGTATTCTTTTTATAGAGAAAATAACATATATATTATACATCATGATACCCAACATCCATAAAAGAAATGAAAAATGAAATCACAGACAACATAAAGATCTAAAGCACTGATTTCTAAAATATAGTAGCTCAACAAAGAATAGAAAAAGTGGAGTAAGGATTTACCTCTTGTGATGTAATGAATTGTCCATTATCATAGGTCTCGTATCTACATTCATTGTTCAAACAATTTTAAGAGAGATCGAAAAGGGAATAATAATTTTAACACCTCTGATTCGAGAAGATAGAAAAATGCACTTTCCCATGATCTGGTGTCAGAACCAACCGAAGCCACCGACGAACCGTGTGTCAGACCACAAACTGTTAATGGGTCCCGTCATTGGGTTCCAGACTTAGGGATTTATGTTCCCACCCATGGCCAAATAGTACGGTCTATGGTTTGACCTACGGACCGTAGGTCTTGCCGTAAGTGAGGGTCAATAGCTATTTAGAGGAAAATGGCTTTTGGGTCAACTTCAAACGGTCATATCTTTTAGAAAAAATAAATTAGGTATCCCATGACCTATCAAATTAAAGATAATTGAATCCTTTTTCAAACTCCACCATGTTTTTATAAAATCCATGCTCATAGTAAAAAGTTATGCTTATTTTTGTGAAGCCCTATTGTAACACCCCAGATTCAAAAAAGGATAAAGTGTAGATTTTCAAAAGTTGCAGGTGCCGCCAACGGAGACCACCTACGGACTGTAAGTTGCCCCATGGACTGTAGGTGTGGTCCATGGTTGGTCACCTCAACTCTTCTAGAAATTTTCCAGAAAAGGCATGACCCACGACGGGACCTACGGACTGTAGGTGGGACCATGGTTCATGGTCCAGGTCCGTTGATCATGGCCCCCAGCACCCCTCTCTGATAGTCAATAGACGATTGACAGGACGAATCGTCAGTCAACCTACGGTCCGTCGGTGGCCCAAACAACTTTTAAGTTAGGGTCGTTTTGGTCTTTTCCCCTATGCATTGGACACCTAAACTACGTCATTTAACCCCTAAACTACGTAGTTTTTGTTAGTTTATGCCTAGTAACTAAATTAGAACTTACCCTAAGAGATTTATTCACCAAAATTGATTAAACTTAGAGCAAAAGAGGAGAAAAGAGTCGATCAAGCCCTCTCCAAGAATGCAACAAGTTTTCTTTAGTTTCAGCTCCAAAATCAAAAGATTTCTCCGTGAGATTCTTCACAAGGTATGTGGGATTTCACTAGTGGATTCCTTTCATCCACTAGGTCCCTTGAATTCATTCAAATCCTTGATTCTCTATCTCTTGTTTAGACCTAGGGTGTCTAGAACATTAGATAATTGTTGCGATTTAGCTGTTATAGTATCCTTATCATTGTTTCATAACATTGTGGATTAATCCTTGCATGAAGTTCAAACCTTAGTTGTGTAGATTTCTTTAGTTCATGAATTACACTTGCTAGGTCAGTTTAAACAGTTATGCATCCCTCATATTTCAAATGTTTTATTATCAGCACTTAAATGTTGCATTCTCAGTTAGCATGTGAGAATATTGAGCTATCCAGTATATTTCAGTTATGTTGTATCGTACACTACCCTTATAGTCCCATAACTACGTGCCCCTGTAGGTTTATAACCATATGACATCAACCATAGAAAAAAGAATTGGGGGTAATGAAAAAAAATAAAAAATTGGGGGTAACGAAAAAAGAGAGTATTGAGGGTAATGAAAATAGAAAGATTTTTATAATAAGGGTTTTTAATATAAGAGTCAAATTCAACAAAGTTATACTTCTTGGATTGGAGGAATCTTTTCTTGGATACAACAATCAGTTACTTATGAATTGCTGATACACACTCAAAAATCCTCTCTTTTTTCGGTACCCCCAATTCTTTTTTTATTACCCTCAATTCTCTCTTCTATGGTTGATGTTATCACTAAGCAAATTTTTTTAGCTTTCTATTAAAGAAGGTAGCGATTTTTGTCTATGTTGGACCAGTAATGCTGATTTTTTTCTTATTTTGATTTTTATGACATATTTCGGTTGATCAAAATGACATCCATGTTTTTAGGTCAATGGATGCTAGAATTGTTTCCAAATCTATAATTTTCTTATGATTCTTGGTATTTATTCAGTTTTTTGTTTTAAGAGAACCTGCTTTTCTGTTGTGTTTTGTTAATGAGTATTTCATTCTCCGGGCTAATCATCATGCTTTGATTTTATTTGTTTGTTAATGTGTATATTTTTTCTGCTATTTTTTTCTAAAAGGGAAAAAATTATACTAACAATTACCATATCTGCATTTTAGTTTTGGTCATTTGAACTAAACATGATAATTTTCTTGATAATAGTGAAGTGGGTCTCTGGTAATTCAATTTCAAGAAAATCATCTACTACAAATTGCGACGAAGAGGGGCAAGAAGATTTTCAACAAAGAAGAACTTGTAGAAGATTTGGTGCTTTGAATATAAAGATGGAGGAGAGCTCATGATTTGTGACTATGGGCAAGTCCTTTTGCTAAAAAAAATCAATTTTATTGTTGGTATATTTGATGAAATAAACTAGAAACATAGTCATCATAAAATGTTTCCAAATGATGGCCACTTTTCTAGTTTATTTCATCAAATATACCAAAAATAAAATTGATTTTTTAGAAAAAGGACTTGTCCATAGTCACAAATCATGAGCTCTCCTCCATCTTTACATTCAAAGCACCAATCTTCTTGCCCCTCTTCGTCGCAATTTGTAACAAATGAGTTTCTTGAAATTGAATTACTAGAGACCCACTTCACTATAATCAAGAAACTTCCCATGTTTAGTTCAGATGATCAAAACTAAAATGCAAATATGGCAATTTTTAATGTAATTTTTTCCCTTTTAGAAAAAATAGTAGAAAAAATGTATACATTAATAAATAAAGAAAATCAAAGACTGATGATTAGCCCGGAGAATGAAATACCCATTAACAAAACACAACAGAAAAGTAGGTACTCTTAACACAAAATTTTAAAGAACTCTCAAGAATCATAACAAAATTATTGATTTTCAAACACTTCTAGCACTCACTGACCTAAAAAATATTATTTGATGCTTTGGGGACATAGCATCTTCTTAAGTGTGGGGTGGAAGAATGAATTCCTAGTTTTTACTATTTTATTGAGTCTTTTCTTTTTAGGATGGGTTCCTTGGCTTTTGTTTTTGGTTCTTTTTCTTAGGATAGTCCCTTTGAATCTAGTGTCTTTTATTTTTTTAGGAATAAGTTCTCTTTTAATTTTTTTTGAGAGAAAAGAAAAGACCCTTTTGAGTGGTGTGATAATTGTTATTTAGTCCTAATTTTTGAGTAGTACTTTCTTGTGAATGCTTGATTGATAGGGAAACTGCAAACTCTTTGACACCTAAGATCATTCTTGGTATATAGCTTATTTTGTTTTGTAGTTTGTTATGATCATGTCTCTCATAGAAGTGGAATTGATCCATCTTGATTGATACTTGTGCCATGTGTGCTGAGAATATGGTTATTCCATGTTTTGCATCTTCATCTAAAACTTGTCCTGCATGTTATTGAAGCAAAATAAAAAGTGTTGCTTTGTTTAGGAGATGATAATAGGCTTTCTTTGATTCGTCTTGTGTCTTTTCAGATATTGTATCACTAGTTAGCCCTTTTGAGCATGTAGCCTTTTGTTGGTAGCCATATTTTGCCGTTAACTATTTTGTTGAATCCCTCGTTTTTACACCTTGCTTCCTTGAGCATTATAGCATAGACTTATTCTAATTGTTAATTCCGAAGAAAAAAGGACCGTTGAGTGAAAAAGGTAATCAATTATAGCTACAAAGTGATTAAAAAGCTCTCTTTGAAAGAATGTGATAGGAAAAAAAGAACAACAAAAGAATGTGACATGAAAAAAATAAACTTTGAAAAAAATGTGATTGAAGCATTCTTGAGATGATGAGAATTAATTACTTGTCAAATAATTGTTGAAGAGAGGGTTGAAAATAAAGAAAAGAAAATAATGGGTGAATAAGTCTTAAAGTGCAAAGTGCTTAAGGAAGTGTAAGTCACTATTATATAGTTTTCCCACCCGTCCCCTAGCCTACATTACAACCCGTTAAAGTCCTATTTGATTCTATTTAAGCATGCTTAGTTAGTGTTGATGTACATAATGGGCAAGCATGTGGTTCTTTATGCATATATGTGAATTTTCTTTGTGAGTGTGAGAGTTGTTCTTGATATGAAGTCCTTAATTTATATTCAATCTTTTAAATTAGGTGTGTGGACTATTTGTTTTTGTGAAGGCACTTGTTTCATGACAGATAGGTGATTTTATTAACTTTCTTTGATGAGAGTAGGTGAACAAGCTTAAATTTGATGAGTTCAAAGTCCTTCTTTGAGGTTAGGAGGTTAGAGGTTTATTGTGTAATTTGGATGTCTTGCATAATAAGCGGAACTTGTACTTGACGGTTTAAAATTTCTATATGGCCTAATTGTTTGTATCAACCAAAGTGATGACATTCCCAATTTAATTTTTTGAGATGAAGTTTAATGTTTGCTTGAAGATGAGCAAAAGTTTAAGTGTGGGGTGTTGATGTGAGGCCAAAAATATTTTTTTTTATCATTATGTCTCTCACATTTAGTATTTTTATTTGTCCCTTTTGGGCATAAATTTTATGAATTGTGCTAAATAGTGTATTTTATTTGTAGGAGTAAATTGGTGAACAACTGAAGAAATTTAGAGCTAAAACGAATTAAAGATGGAAGATTATAGATGTAACACCCCGGAAAAAGATTTTTAGCTAAGACTCAAACCATCCTTCATTGTGAGTAGGATTTTAACAAGGAATTTAATTTCTTAAGTGTTAAGGTCACTAGATATATCACCTTTAGTTCCAAAAAGAATTAAAGGGAATTCGTTCAAGTCATTCCTAAGTTCTTATAAAATTTGGGTCAACTTCAAATGACCATAACTCTCAGTACAAGATGATTTAAGTGTGACATAAGATGGAAAATGAAAGGTCTTTGAATTATCTTTCCAACGCCTCTAAGTTTGCTAAGTTTCGAGGTCGGATGAGTGAGATATGCCCTTTTGAAGTCAGGCTGTCTAATTAAGGAAAGTTACCCGAAAATAGTGAGGGGTATTTTGGTCCTTTCCTTACCAAATCAGATTTGATTAGTTTTTTAGTAAGGTTTTAAGGGTCTAATCCTATTAGGTTAAGTTTAATAATCCTAATATATGCCTAGGGTTTTTATTGAGAGTTCAAGAAGAAAAAAGAAGAGAAAACAGGAGAAAACAGGAGAGGATCAAGGTGTTTGTCGAGGTTCTTGAGTTTTGTTGTGGATTTTCGCCATGGGTTTGATCCCTAAGAGGTATGTAAGTTTCTATAGTGTTGGGTTCATTCAACCACATGCCAAACATGGTTTTCATAATCGAATTCGTCCATAAAGATTGAAAGATTTAAGTTCTTGATAAGTGTTCTTGAGGTTTCATTCTAAAACTTATTTTGTTGGGGTTTTGATGATTTCTTGAGATGAAAGTGAGTGTTTTGAGGGTTGTATTGAGTAGATTAGTGTGTACTGAGAAATCGAATCCAAGTGATTGGGGAAGAAATCGTCCGTATCTAGGTGAAATAGGATGAGAAAATAAGCAAAGAAAGTCGTCGGCATTTTCTGGGTTAGGGCCTGGAGCCCCATGCCAGCCAGAGCGCCCCAACGACTCCTCTGTAGGTAGCGGGATGGCGCCTCGCGCCACTCAGTGTGCCAGGGTCGCCTTCCCCCCTCCCCTTCTCCATTATGTCACCCGTTTGAGTTCTTTAAAAGGGTACCTTTAAGCCCTATCGATTCTAAACACTCTAAGCTACTTCTAAACACCTAGAAATCATTCCTAACATGATCATAACCTTTAATTCATAATTAAAATTCAAGGTAGAGTTAAGGGTAAGTTTTGAGAGTTCTTCCAAACATTTTGAGAAAGTCCCTTTGAGTCTTTTTGAGGAGTTTTTTACAATCTCCAATAACTTGTTTCAAGACTCAAGTAAGTGAGCATGAGAGTGAGGAGAATGTATTCATGAGTCTACTTTATCATTACAAGATCCTTCACATCATGAATCATAACTCTTGAATTCATAATTCACATTCAAGAGAGAGTTAAGATTAGAGTTCAAGAAAGCTTTTGAGTTTAAATGTGAATCCTTTGAGATCAACTATCGATTTGAACTAAGTTTTGAGAAAGTAAGTTTGAGAATGGGAAGAGTTGTATACATGAGTTCCATGTTGTTATGTAGACCCTCGAGTGAGTCGTTCATCCCCATTAATTCCGTATGAACTCCATAAGTTGAGTATATTTTAGAGGAGTATTAGCTTCAAGTTCTAAGTCGTGAGTATTGAGTTCTAACCTATTTGAGATTATATTCCTAATCATGGGACTATTACATGTTACCCATGAAGTCCTTGAGTTAAGTAGTTAATACCCATAACTCTGCATGAACCCTATAAGTCGATAAGTCTTGAGATGAGAAGTATATTTGAGTCC
This sequence comes from Solanum tuberosum, assembly GCF_000226075.1. Classification (NCBI taxonomy): domain Eukaryota; kingdom Viridiplantae; phylum Streptophyta; class Magnoliopsida; order Solanales; family Solanaceae; genus Solanum; species Solanum tuberosum. The sequence continues at coordinate 139,534 of NW_006239415.1, read as the reverse complement.
TTGAGTTGAGTAGTTCATGCTCATAATTCCGCATAAACCCTCTGAGTTGAGCATTTTTGAAATGAGTAGTATCATTGAGGTTCTTAAGTTCCAAGTATTGAGTTCTATCTATGGTTATTGAAAACGTTGAATTGAGTCGTTCACGTCCATAATTCGGCATGAAACCTTTTTTAAGAAGTCTTTTACAAATGCTTTAAACTTGTTTTAAGACTTGAGTTTGGAGTTTAGTAAAGAGTAACGGATGAAGTTCATTTTCTTCAAAATAGTATATGGGAACTATGTATTCCCAAAGAGTAAATATTTTCACATTGAAGCAACAGAGGAAACTCTGATTTCCAAAAGAGCCTTTGAGCTAGTTTTTCAGTAAGGAGTAAATGCTTTCACATTTAAGCAAGAGAGGAAACACTTATTTTCAAGAGAGCCTTTGGGCTAGTTTTTGAGTAATTATCTCAAACTATAAAAAGAGTTATGTTTTTAAACATATGAGCTAGTTACATTTTAGGAGTAGGATTGAACAACGATATGGGGGTGAGTTCAGACAACTCACATCTCCCATAACCATGTAGCCAACATGGGTAGAAAAGGGTCATACTTTTTAAATGATTCCTCAGTGCGTTTTAACATAGACTAGTGGATCCCCTTAGTAGTTAGGTTCTATACCCCCGGCAAGTTATAGGACGGCCCTGGCAGCGTGAGGCAAAACAATGTTTCATCACATAGCTTATAAGTGATGGTTGTCGGTTAGAGAAATCCCACAGAGATATTTTGTATTCCTATATACATAGAGTTTATTTTGTATTTTCATATACAAAGAAAGTTTATATTGTATCCTTGCATACAAACTGAGTATATTGTATTCTTAAATACATTGAGTTGCTTTCTACTGATTTAAAAGCTTTCCATATATTGCATCTCTTATTGTTGCTTTATTTTGAGTTGAGTATCCAGAGTTTGAGTACCAAGAGTCGAGTGTCTTATTATTGAGTTGAGCCTTATTTCACTTATTTGAATATCTTATCTTTGAGTTAAGTATCTCATTTTTGAGTTGAGTTTAGTTGAGTGAGTTGACAAGAGGTAAGTATGTTTCCTTTTTATCAAATTCAAGCTTATGTTATGCTTTAGAATTCCCCTTACATGCTCGTATATTCCATGTACTGAGCCATTTGGCCTGCATCATTTCCTGATGCAGATACAAGTATTCAGGATCATCAACAGAGTTTTCGTTGATACCACATGGTGTTCGACTTAGCTATGGTGAGCCTCCTTGCTACCGGAGGGTAGCACTTGTACTTTCAGTTATACCAGTTGTTAGGATAGCGTGGGTCTTGTACCTACTTCCATTTTTGTCAGTTAGAGGGTTCATAGATAGACAGTAGAGTTTGAGAAGTCTATTTCATTTATCATATTAAATGTTTTAAAGACTTCAGTTGCCTATTGTTGGCAAGTTGAATATTCTTTTTATATTCAGAGTAAATCATTTGAGTAAAAGCTTTGTAATTAAGTTTCATGAATTTTATTCAGTTTTTGAGCTTTTGTACGCTTGAGTTAGTCTTCAGCTTGTAGTCAGCCAGGATGAGGCTTCGCTTACAGAGTTCAAGATTCCTAAGGTGTCTATGAAGTCGTGTCAAGTAGGATCTTATTTGTGGTTGTGAGGTCCCCACTTCTATAAATAAGTGACTATAAACATTTAGGAAAAGTTTAGAGGAAAGGCTTAAAATAATCCATTATCTTTGAGTTTAGACTCAAAATAGTCCTATTTCTTTTTAGTGGTGCATTAATAGTCATGATTCTTTAATAAAGTGGTGCATTTTCAGTCTCCATCCTTACCACCATTAGTTTTTTAACAGACCAGTGGGTTATGCACGTGCTTCTTATCGGATAATCTTAAACTAACACAATTTATATGTGAATTTATGATTCGGATTAGAAGAGGACATGAAGAAGCGGGACAAGAAAAAACTAGACAAGAAGGAGTTGGACAAGAAAAAACAGTTGGACAAGAAGTAGATGATATAGATTCTGGTTGGATATACTCTCAACAAACACAAAGTTAAAATGAATCACTCGTAATTTAGCTTATTTTGAGTGCTAATACGTGTTCAATGTTAATGGTAGTTTAGCCTTATCCAAGCGCTTATCTATGCATTTTTCATGTGTTGATATCTCCTTTTTGGTGCTACTATTGCTATCAGATTGTTGGTGGATATGATGCTGCAACTATATTGCATTCTCATGTGGTGTTCCTCTGTTTCATTTTCAAGTGTTGTTGTTCTCAAGTGTTGTATTGTTCTAAATCCGTAGGTGTTGCCAACATACTGTACTTTTGGAGTTATTTTTATGCATTTTCAAGTGTTTTGAACTTTAAAATGATGTTATAGTTCTTTTTTTTCTGGTGTTGCTACTATCCTGCACTTCTTAGTGTTGTGTTGCAGCTATTGCTCTTTATTTTGTGGTATTTTGATATCTCTTTAACTCTAAAATCATGTTATCTTTGTGCCCTTCTAGTATGTTAGTATCATCTTCAACTTAACCATTCATTCAGAAGGTGCTAATACAATTGAAAACTAAAATCTGAAATCAATCTAGGTGAATTGAAAATATATTTTTTTTCTCGAAAAAGTATGAAACTTTATAGAATAAGTAGGCTCTCGGTTACCCTTCTTTCCTTTACTTTCGTTTTTTAGCGAGGAAAACTAATGAACCAAAATATAGTCTATGCATTTCTTATTTTCCTTCAAAATTGCCAGAAGCCCCAAATTACAGAAAGGAACAAAAACTAGAAAAAGGAAGTAAAAGGGACCCAAGAACAGTAAAGGAGTTTCTCAGGTAAAAAAATTGGATTAAATGAACAAATATAAGAAAGAAATGACGAAAACCGAATTAATTATCAGATTTAAATTCAGGTCACGTGCATAACCCACTGGTCTGTTAAAAAACTAACGGTGGTTAGGATGGAGACTGAAAATGCACCACTTTATTAAAGAATCAGGATTATTAATGCTCCACTAAAAAGAAATAGGACTATTTTGAGTCTAAACTCAAAGATAATGGACTATTTTAAGCCTTTCCTCAAAAGTTTACCTTCTTTCATACTCTAAATCGTGCAATAGAGCTATGTCATAGAGACTTATTCTAACTCGTGCGTTCTCATATCCATTCGACTACCCCCGTACTAGAGGTGGTTGAAAAGCAAAGTCAGTTCTTTATTAATGAGTTACTCTTAACAACATCTTGAGGAAGTCATAGACTCCAGAGGGGCTTGAGAGAATCCCATGAGTTAGTTAAGTGTTGAGTTTAAGAGGAATGCACCCATATTCACGTGAATCGTGCGTTTGAGCTAAAGTCGAGTTGTACTCTCTTCTCTAAGCCTTGTTTCAGCAGAGATCCTTATGAGAAAGTATGTTTAGAGCTTTAGTAGTATTTTCACCCGAAAAGGTAGCATGAGCTATGAGATTATGAGCAGTAGTATAGAGTGCCCCTTAAGTTAAGATAATAGTATGCAGAGAGTTAGTAATCTAAGTGAGGGTGATGATGTTGTCTTGAGATTTGAACTAGAAGACCGAACATAAAATAGGTGAGTAATTAAGGTGATTATCTGCAATAAATATGAGTGCTACAAGTGAGATACTCTAGACCTCTTGATAAGGGCAGTGATGTGTGGCTAAGTCACAAGAGTAAAAAGAGCATTACAAGGTGTATCAAGAGGATATGTAATCAAAAGAAGTTAACAGAAACACCTTAGAAAGAAGTCTTAGTACTTTCTTATGGAGATTTCGGTAGTCATGAGATAAGCTTCTTCTGAGTGTTAGAGTAAAAGGGGACGTAGACCAGTTAATAATAATGGGATAGGTCCAAAGCTTTCAAGTGTCAGTTTTAGACCTAAGGGGGAGATGACGAGATGAGAAATCAAGTCAAGTGTTTGAGAATAAGATAGTAATGAGTCCCAAAGAGTATGGGAGATATCTTTTCAAAGGACTTTTAGCAATGAAGTGATGTTAAAAGAGAAAGGTTAATGATCTTATCGTGATGATGATGGTGTGATAATTCCATCAAAGGTTATAAAAGAGGAGGATGAGGTTTTACTATGAGAAATAGTTAAATGAGAACCTTAGTTGGATCCGAAATAGTTGGTTAGCAGAAGTCCATGAAGTTGTTAGAGTACTAAGGTTGAATGTGGTGGTAAGGAGTAATAGTCTTGGGATGAGATTCCCTATAGAGAGGTATAAAACCCAACCTAAGGATTTGGGTTAAGCTTGAATATAGTGAAAGCGTACCATTAGAATCAGACCTTGGGAAGAGTAACCCCATTTGATACCCAGTCCAATCATTTGACGAGTTGGCCGCCGAGAGAGCACTGAGACGAAGAACCTGGCTAGGAATTTCCCTGCCCGTGTCTACTTCTTGAAAAACCTAAAGGGTCAAGGTAAGCTTATCAAGAGAATGATTTTCGCTTCGCGGGAACAACAAAAACCACCATCTCGGATCAGCCAGAACCAAGACATGTGCCGCCTGCTATTCAAGTAGCTCCGCGGGGGAACGAAGCTTGTCCATCGAATCAGCCCCCGAGGACAATGTTCCCAAGGGGGAGATATTGTAACACCTCGAAAAACAATTTTGAGCTAACACTCAAACCATCCTTCATTGTGTGTAGGATTTACTGAGAAATTTAAACTTTTTTAAGTGTTAAGGTCACTATATATAGCACCTTATGTTCCAAAAAGAATTAAAGGGAATTCGTTCAAGTCATTCTTAAGTTTTTCTAAGATTCGGGGCAACTTCAAACAACCATAACTCGTAGTACAGGATGAGTTAGGTGTTCCATAAGATGGAAAATTAAAGGTCTTTGAATTATCTTCCCAACTCCACCGAGTTTGCTAAGTTTCGAGGTCGGATGAGTGAGATATGCTCTTTTGAAGTCAGGCTGTCTATTTAAGGAAAGTTACCCAAAAATAGTGAGGGGTATTTTGGTCTTTTCCTTATCAAATAAGATTTAATTCATTTTTAATAAGTTTTTAAGGGTATAATCCTATTTATTTCAGTTTTGTACTCCTAATATATGCCTAGGGTTTTAGTTGAGAGTTCAAGAAGAAAAAAGAAGAGAAAAGAGGAGAGGATCAAAGCGTTTATCGAGGTTCTTGAGATTTGTTGCGGATTTTCGCCATGGGTTTGATCTCTAATAGGTATGTAAGTTTCCATAGTGTTTGGTTCATTCACCCACATGCCAAACATGATTTTCATAGTTGAATTCATCTATAAAGATTGAAAGATTTAAGTTCTTGATAAATGTTCTTGAGGTTTCATTCTAAAACTTGTTTTATTGGGGTTTTGATGATTTATTGAGATGAAAGTGAGTGTTTTTAGTGTTTTATTGAGTAGATTAGTGTGTAATTATGTTAGGAAATCAAATCCAAGTGATTGGGGAAGAAACCGTTAGAATCTAGGCGAAATAGGGTGAGAAAACGAGCAAAGAAAGTCGTCGGGGTTTTTTGGGTTGGGGCTTGACGCCCCATACAAGACAGAGTGCCCCAACCACTCCTCTGTAGGTATAGGGCTGGCACCCCACGCCACTCAGTGCACCAGAGTCGCCTGCCCTCACCCTTTCTCCTTTATTTCACCCGTTTGAGTCCTTTAAAAGGGTACCTTCAAGCTCTATCGATTCTAAACATTCTAAGATACGTCTAAACACCTAGAAATCATTCCTAATATGATCATAACCTTGAATTAATAATTCAAGGTAGAGTTAAGGATTAAGTTTTGGGAGTTCTTCCGAACATTTTGAGAAAGTCCTTTTGAGTCTTTTTGAGGAGTCTTCTACAATTTCCAATAACTTGTTTCAAGACCCAAGCAAGTGAGTATGAGAGTGAGGAGAATGTATTCATGAGTCTACTTTATCATCACAAGATCCTTCATAGCATGAACCATAACTCTTGAATTCATAATTCACATTCAAGAGAGAGTTAAGAGTAGAGTTCAAGAAAGCTTTTGAGTTTAATTGTGAATCCTTCGAGATCAACTATTGATTTGAACTAAGTTTTGAGAAAGTAAGTATGAGAATGGGAAGAGTTGTATACATGAGTTCCATGATGTTATGTAGACCCTCGAGTCGAGTCGTTCATCCCCATAAATTCCGCGTTTACTCCATAAGTGGAGTATCTTTGAGAGGAGTAGTACATTCAAGTTCTAAGTCATGAGTATTCAGTTCCTAAACTATTTGATATTATATTCCTAATCATGGGACTATTACATGTTACCCATGAAGTCCTTGAGTTGAGTAGTTCATGCTCATATTTCCGCATGAACTCTCTCAGTTGAGTATTCTTGCAATGAGTAGTATTATTGAAGTTCTTGAGTTCCAAGTATTGAGTTCTATCTATGGTTATTGAAAACCTTTAATTGAGTCGTTCACGTCCATAATTCGGCATAAATCCTATTTAAAGAAGTATTTTACAAATATTTTAAACTTGTTTTAAGTCTTGAGTTTGGAGTTGAGTAAAGAGTAACGAATAAAGTTCATTTTCTTCAAAAGAGTATATGGGAACTATGTATTCCCAAATTCCCAAAGAGTAAATGTTTTCACATTTAAGAAAGAGAGGAAACTCCGATTTCTAAAAGAGACTTTGAGCTAGTTTTTCAGTAAAGAGTAAATGCTTTCACATTTAAGCAAGAAAGGAAACACTGATTTCCAAGAGAGCATGTGGGCTAGTTTTTGAGTAATTATCTCAAATTACAGAAAGAGTTATGTTTTAAACATATGAGCTAATTATATTTTAGGAGTAGTATTGAGCACCGATATGGGGGAGAGTTCAAACAACTCACAACCCCCATAAACCATGTAGCCAACGTGGGTAGAAAAGGGTCATACTTTTTAGATGATTCCTTAGTGTTTTCTAGCATAAACTATTGGATCCACTTAGTAGATAGGTTCTATACCCTCGACAATGTAGAGAACTTCCCTGGCAGTGTGAGGTAAAACGTTGTCTCATCACATAACTAATAAGTGATAGTTGTCGGTTAAAGAAACTCCACAGAGATATTTTGTATTCTTATATACACATAATTTATTTTTTATTTTCATATACAACGAGTTTATATTTTATCCTTGCATACAAACTGAGTATATTGTATTCTTAAATACATTGAGTTGCTTTCTACTATTTTAAAGTTTTCCATATATTGCATATCTTATTGTTGCTTTATATTGGGTTGAGTATTCAGAGTTGAATATCCATAGTTTGAGTACCAAGAGTCGAGTGTTTTATTATTGAGTTGAGCCTTATTTCACTGATTTGAATATCTTATCTTTGAGTTGAGTATCTTATTTCTGAGTTGAGTTTAGTTGAGTGAGTTGAGAAGAGGTAAGTATGTCTCCTTTTATCAAGTTCAAGCTTATGTTATGCTTTAGAGTTCCCCTTACATGCTCGTACATTCCATGTACTGAGCCATTTGGCCTGCATCATTTCATGATGCAGATACAGGTATTCAGGATCATCAATAGACGCTTCGTTGATACCACATAGAGTTCGAGTTAGCTATGGTGAGCCTCCTTGCTTTTGGAGGGTACCACTTGTACTATCAGTTATACCAGTTGTTAGGATGTCGTGGGTCTTGTCCCGACTTAAATCTTTGTCAGTTAGAGGCTTCACAGATAGACAATAGAATTTGAGAAGTCTGTTTCATTTATCTTATTAAATGTTTTAAGGACTTGAGTTGCCTATTGTTAGCTAGTTGAATATTCTATTTATATTCAGAGTAAATCATTTGAGTAAAAGCTTTGTAATTAAGTTTCATGAATTTTATTCAGTTTTAAGCTTTTGTACGCTTGAGTTAGTCTTCCGCTTGTAGTCAGCCAGGATGAGGCTTCGCTTGGGACCAACAATGGTTCTCAATGCCGGCCACGTCCATGGTGTAGACTCCGTTCGTGACAAACTTGGTATCAGAGCACAGAGTTCAAGAGTTCTAGGGTATCTATGAAGCCGTGTCAAGTAGGATCTTATTTGTTGTTGTGAGGGCCCCACTTCTATAAATAAGTGACTACAAACATTTAGGAAAAGTTTCCCTTCTTTCATACTCGAAATCATGCAATTGAGCTATGTCATAGAGACTTACTCTAACTCGTGCGTTCTCATATCCATTCGACTACCCCCCATACTATAAGTGGTTGAAAAGCAAAGTCAGTTCTTTATCAATGAGTTACTCTTAGCAAAATCTTAAGGAAGTCATGAGACTCCAGAGGGGCTTAATAAAAGATCATGAGTGAGTTAAGTGTTGAGTTTAAGAGGAATGCACCTATATTCAAGTGAATCGTGCGTTTGAGCTAAAATCGAGTTGTACTCTCTTCTCTAAGCTTTGTTTCAGCGGAGATCCTTATGAGAAAGTATGTTTAGAGCTTTAGTAGTATTTTCACCCAAAAAGGTAGCATGAGCTATGAGATTATGAGCAGTAGTAGTAAAGACTGCCCCTTAAGTTAAGAGAATAGTATGCAGAGATTTAGTAATCTAAGTGATGGTGATGATGATGTCTTGAGATTTGAACTGGAAGACCTGACATAGAGTAGGTAAGGAATTGAGGTGATTAGCTGCAATAAATATGAGTGGTACAAGTGAGATACCCTAAACCTCTTGATAAGGGCAGTGAAGTGTGGCAAAGTCAGAAGAGTAAAAAGAGCATCACGAGGTGTATCGAGAGGGTGTGTAATAAGAAAAGGTTAACAGAAACACCTTAGAAAGAAGTCTTAGTACCTGCTTATGGAGAGTTCGGTAGTCATGATATAAGCTTTTCCCGAGTGTTAGAGTAAAAGAGGATGTAGACCAGTTAATGATAATGGGATAGGTCCATAGCTTTCAAGTGTCAACTTTAGACCTAAGGGGAGATGACGAGATAGGAAATCAAGTCAAGTGTTTGAGAATAAGATAGTAATGAGTCCCAAAGAGTATGGGAGATATCTTTTGAGAGGACTTTTAGGAGTGAAGTAATGTTAAAAGGAGAAGGCTAATGATTTTATCATGATGATGATGGTGTGATAGTTCCATCACAGGTTATAAAAGAGGTGGATGGGGTTTTACTATGAGAAATAGTTAAATGAGAGCCCTTAGTTGG